>NC_091245.1:208845000-209145000 GCF_042477335.2 Ovis canadensis
ACTGTGTGACCAGTTTTAAGCCCTACAGATATGTTCCTATCTTAGACTTTCTGGTACAACTCTTCATGAGAAATATCGCCCTCAAAGAATAACGCAAATGGAACAGGAGATAGCGTCAAGGAGAAGGGAAAGCATTTTGGGGAAGTAGAAAATGTAAAGACAAGAGTAATCATGGAGTTTTAGAAGAAATGATTGAATCTTTCTACTCCCAGGAAGTTGAGCTAAAATCATAATGTAGAAAAGCAGCTCTTTGATTGCTAACCAGAAGTCACTATGCAGAAAAAGAAACCCAATGTTTGAACCATAGGACATTGAGAAGCAAATTAATTTGAGTTCTTTTCTGAAGTTCATTTAAGAGGACTAACTGGAACTGTTTCAAAAAGAACAGTTAAAGGGCTGCTGACATATGCTCAAGTTGGTCCTAATTACCACTCAGAGTATGTTTGTCACAGAGGAAGTAGAAGCATAAAACTATGCTTAAGTATTAGCAGTGATTAAAAGTATGCCAGTGGGTGGGAGTGGGTAAGTTATTTACTTTATAAAATGGAAGAGCTAAGCATGGAGAAAGAGGTTGCAAGAGAAAAAAGTAGGCACTCTGGAGGGGAAGTGTATGGGGAAAATAACTGAAAACAGTTTGAAAAGAGTATTATGGCACACAAAACGCTCCGAAGAGTCAGTGAGGTCTTACTGCATGGGCACTAACGAGCACTAATAAGCTCTCCAGGATTTGAGGCCTAAGGCTATTAGTGTATTAAAAGTTCTCACACTTGTTCACAATAGGTTATATCTAGGCAATCCTCCTTCCAGGAAGATAAATTGTACTCAGATGCGAAATAATAACTAGTGTATGTGGAGTGCATCATAATTTACATACATGATCTTTTACATAAAAGATTTGATACGGTTGTAACATCCCCGTAATGTGCACAGTATAATACCACTCGACAGATGAGATAATGAGACTCAGAAAAGGAAAGTGAATTCCCTAAGAATACAAGTCAGAAGGTAACAGTCATCTTATTCTAAAACCTGTGCTTTCCCCACCATAAATGGAGTGTATGGCGTGTAATATGTTCTAATGTTAAAACAAGGTTAACAATAATAACTATAACCACAGGGCCTCTTATGAAGACCTTGTTGCTTTCCTTCTTCTCCCTTCTCACTAGCCATCCATCCATCTCCACCCAACACAGACTTCTGGGTGAATTCTGGTTTTAAAGAGAATTTTTAACACCTTTTAAGTTTTTTCTAGATTCGCCATTACTGGTGGTTTAGTTGCTAAGTCGTGCAACCCCATGGACTGTAGCCCACCAGGTTCCTCTGTCCATGGGATTTTGCAGGCAAGCATTATGGAGTGGGTTGTCATTTCCTTCTCCAGGGGATATTCCAGACCTAGGGATCAAACCCAGGTTTCCTGCATTGCAGGCAGCCTCCTGCATTGCAGGCGGATTCTTTACCAAATGAAACAAGGAATGACCTTTGTAATGTGTCTATTTGTCAGATTAGCACTTAGAAAACTTAAACTGTCCAGATGACGGCAGTCGGGGTAACTGAGTATGTGACAGAAATGGCTCTCATGTGACTTCCCATGAATATGATGGTATCGCAATGAGTCTGGAAAGCAGCTGACACTTAAGTGAAACTTGTGAGGTAAACAAAAGTCAGGTTTTGTAGCTCTTTGCTTCTGCACTTGCTCTTTTCTCCTCAGTATTTCATCTCCCAATCACTCTGAAAAAACTTCACTTTTAATTGAGATGCTAAGAACTTTCAAAGACCCTGCATTTTAAAATGGAATTTTAAAAGGAAAAATAAAAGGAGAGCACAAAAGGGGGAAGGAGGGAATTTAAGAAGAGGGGGTGAGTACTTGGAATTTCCCTGCTGAGCATTTCTATTCTCCATTCCTAGTCTGGGTTTCCAAGAACCTACATTATCAGTCTTCTCATCTCTCTGCTTCCAGTTTGTTTACAGAAGAACAACTAACGAAAGGCTTGGCACCCTGACCTCGAGTGATTACTAATACTGCTCTATTCTGGAGTACTTGACTGAAGTCAAAAATGTGATACTACCAGTGGCTCTGGTCACATGCGTACGTGCGTGTGCGTGTGTTTGTGTGTGTGTGTGCTTAGTCACTCAGTCATGCTCTTGGCAACCCCATGGACTGCAGCTTGCCAGGCTCTTCTGTTCACAAGGATTCTCCAGGCAAGAACACTGGAGTGGGTTGCCATGCCCTCCTCTAGGGGATCTTCCCAACCCAGAGATCGAATCCAGGTCTCCCACATTGCAAGTGGATTCTTCACCCTGTGAGTCATCAGGGAAGCCCAACAATACAGGAGTGGATAGCCCATCCCTTCTCCATGGGATCTTCCTGACCCAGGAATTGAACCACAGTCTCCTGCATTGCAGGCAGATTCTTTACCAGCTGAGCTACC
This sequence comes from Ovis canadensis, assembly GCF_042477335.2. Taxonomy (NCBI): domain Eukaryota; kingdom Metazoa; phylum Chordata; class Mammalia; order Artiodactyla; family Bovidae; genus Ovis; species Ovis canadensis. The sequence goes on from NC_091245.1 coordinate 208,847,430, forward strand.
AGGGAAAACTGTGCATTAAACACAATATTCTTTTTGTACACTGCATTTTGATCAAAAAATAAGATGAGAAATTTACACAAGAAGTCAAAGAATGTGACTTCCCTCATATCCTATTTTGTCATCAGCCAATTGCATGCTGGTTTCTGTCTCCACCACACCTCTGAAACTGACCTCACCAAGGTCACCAAGAATCTTGTTACTTCTGCCACCATTAACCACTCTTTTGTTCTTGCAATACTTTTGTCCTTTTACTTTCCTGACACTCTGTGTTCTTGATATGCACCTACCTGTTTGGCTATTCGTCTCCTTTGTACACTTGGCTTCCTCTGTTATTTCCATTAAGGTTGGCATTCCATAGGGATTTATCTTGGGCTTGCCTGGTAAATTAAACAGTAAAAGAATCGACCTGCCAATGCAGGAGACCCCAGTTCGATCCCTGGGTTGTGAAGATGCTCTGGAGAACAGAATGGCTACCCACTCCAGTATTCTTGCCTATAGATTCCCCATGGACAGAAGAGCCTGACAGGCTACAGTCCACGAGACTGCAAAAGTCGGACATGACTGGATGACTAACACACACACACAGATTTATCTTGGCCTTTGATCTCTTCCTGTCCCATATAATTTCCTCAGGTGTCCTCACAATGTTATCAGATTTAGTTACTCCTTACATGCTAATTCCAAGAATCTCATCTCAGTCTGAATTTTTTTTTTAACCTGAGCTTTAAACCTGCAGCCATACCTGTCAATTGAAAATTTATACTAGTTTATCCCCAAATATCTCAATTTAACATGCCTAAATCTGAACTGTTATTCCTGAACCATTCAATCTTTTCCCCCCAGTCCAAATAATGGAAACACTACCAAGTCAGAAACTTGGGCATAGGTCTTGATTCTGTTGTGTCTCCCCTTCATCTGTTACTGAATCCCATGACTTCTACCTTCCAAATCTCTCTCCAGTCCATCCTTTCTCTGTATCCCCACTGCTAAATTATTGGTTCAAACCAGCCTCATCTCTTGCCTGCATTACTGTGAGATGGTCTCTTATGAAGCCGCTTTGCCTCCTGTTCTGTTTGCCTTCGTCTTTGACATCACAGCCAGAGTGATGGTTCTTGAATGTAAACTTGATTCTGTCATTCTCCAACTCTCCATTGTGCTCACAGAGCTCTGGATAATCTGACCACTGCTGACCTCCCCAGCCTAATCTCTCTGACTCAGTCCTCATCCTGATATTTCAGTCACACTGAATTTTCCTTGCACATTTCTCTCTCATCCTTTTCCCCAGGGCTTGTCACATCTATTCTTTTTTCCCTGACATGTCTTCCCTAAATTATTCTTTATTCTTCTGTCTCCATTTAGACATAATTTCCTTCCCAAAATCTTTTCTGACCTCCCTCCTCCATCTGCCTTGCTTCAAGCTTAGCTCCCTCTCTTCTTTGCTCCTGTAGCCCCTCTGTTGCCCTTATTGTTAAGATCTGTCACCTTGAGATGCAGCTATCTATTTACTAACCTGTAAATGCACCAGATACTGTCATATGAGCACAGAGGCTTGTCTATGACAGCTCACCATTGTGTTCTCAGTACTTAACAGAGAGCATGCAACAAAGTAGGTACTTACTAAATAATTCTGGAAGTCCACTTATTTAGTGGACTTGGTGGTAAATCTAATTTTTTAAAAATTATATTATAAAGTCAGATAAGATGTTTTTAATGAAACATATACAGTAAAAATAAGTCAACAAGTAAACCTTTTGATTCAGAGAACCTTGGTTCTGAGGAACACTTAGCCCTCAAAGCTGAGTATTTATATTATTGGCCACTAATAAAGAACTGTGCTCATATGTTTGTGATACCTGCCTCAGAGTCCTAGTCACAGGTCAATAGGCCCATTTATAACCAGAAAGGGTGGGTAGCGCAGACAAAGACGCAGAGGGGACCAAGCAGTCTGCATAGTCATGAGTAGCCAAAGTTTCTGTTTCTATGGATATCCTTTGGGTCACTTACCCCCTAACCACCAACCCCACCATTGTTTCTTCTCCTTTATAGCCGGTTCGGGATGTCATATGAAGTCAGCCTCTTCTTTTGGCCCCATCCTGCTCCCAACATTAGAGCTGGAGGTGCAGCTCAGCTTCATGCTGGGTAGGGTGGCAGGATTTCAGGTATGTTCATCTTGAGATTGATAACTTGGGACCACGAGCCTTATGAAGCCATTGAGAACTTGAAATGTGGTTAGTGAGACAGAGGAACTGAGTTTTAAATTTAAAAACTAAATTTAATGTAAAACTTTTAAGTATGTTTGGAACAACAGATATGTGTTTGCTTTTTCAGTTGTCAATTTATGTAATGTAAATCAAATCTTTCTAAGCAAAATTTAGCTCCCATATTGAGATGTGGTACAAGTGTAGAATATATACTGGATTTTGAAGCTTCAGTAGGAAAAAAAGAATATAAGATATCTCATTAATTTTTCACATTGATTACATATTAGAATGATAATATTTTGGATATATGTGGTTAAAAGAATATTAAAATTAATTGCACCTGTTTCTTTTTAGTTTTTTGATCCTACTACTGATAATTTGAAATTATATATGCAGCTCTCATTACATTTCTTCAGTATTAGTATAGGGACCAGGCTCGGACTAAGGACAGATGTGCAAGGGAAACTGGCAGCCTTTAATCTTTTTTGCTTTGTCCCTTATAAATATAACAAGACTAAAGCTAAAGTCAACCTTATAATACTGGCTAACATTGTTGAACACTTACTAACTGCCAAACTGCTCTAAATTCTCTATAGGTGAACAATTTTCATTACAACTGTATGATGAAACTACTTTTATTCTCATTTTAAAAATGGAGAAACTGAGGCACACAGTTGAAGTAGTTTATCTCATAGTCTGTAATTGGTAAAGCCAGGATTTGAACACAGATATATCTAACTTCAACGCCTTCACATCAGTGAGATGGCAAGATAACATTTCAAATGTGTCAGTATATTTTCTGAGCTCTATTTAAGGAGACAGTGTAACAGTCACTAATATATTATATACTACATATTGTCATTAAGTCGAATGACTAATTCAGTTGGGTGCTGTACTTAATCAGAGAAGGCAATGGCAACCCACTCCAGTACTATTGCCTGGAAAATCCCGTGGACAGAGGAGCCTGGTGGGCTGCAGTCCATGAGGTCACTAAGAATTGGACACGACTGAGAGACTTCACTTTCACATTTCACTTTCATGCATTGGAGAAGGAAATGGCAACCCACTCCAGTATTCTTGACTGGAGAATCCCAGGGACGGGGGAGCCTGGTGGGCTGCCGTCTATGGGGTCGCACAGAGTAGGACACGACTGAAGCAGTAGCAGCAGCAGCAGCAGCAGCAGCTCTACTTAATACCAAAAAAGAACAAAGCTTCCTCTTTTGCATTTCAAATACACAAGTAAATCCATAGCTCTGTTTGTCAGGTACTGTTTAAATCTGAGAAAGGTAAGTGTACTCATGACCATTTAAAAAAAAATAATGAAGATAATCAGTTTGTTGCCAATAAAAATGCCAAGGAATCCTAACTTTCCTGTAGTAGAAATAGAATTAATTTTCTCTGTAGTCAACCATTAGCAAAATATTTTACACTAAAATGCATTTAGTATGCTTCTATCTGTATTTTGAAGGTACTTTCGAAGGTACTTTCCTTCATTCATTCCTTCTTCAGTTATTAACTGAGTGTTAGTATTCCAAGCTGGCTGTGAAATGGACACAAGAATGTACAATCTAAGAAGATAATTTGTGCCTGGAGAAAACAGCCCCAGAGATAGTGTTAAGTGGGTACATACAGAAATATATACCCAATGTCCCTGTGAACTGTATTGCTTTTAAAGTTTATGTTTGTGTGATCCCCAAATATATGTTTTTAGGTATTGGTTGGGGGCATTTTAAAATTGGCTTAACAGAAGATTCAAAGCTTGATCTCAGCTGTTATAAAAACAATGCAGCTGCTGAGTGAAAACAGATGCCAGGAGGAAACATGCTGGGGATAAAGGAAGGACATTGTGGGAAGCACAACTTTATAATAACTTGAGGCATCCCATCTAATGACATTATAATTTGGCTCTCACTTATCGGGTAATACAACAGACAGCTTCAACCATCATTTGTCTAGCGTCCACTAAGTATTGTCTTCTTTATAATAGTCAGCTTTGTGTGTTGGACAATGAATGAGGTGGGGGAAACCGTCTAAGACATTTGAGAAATAAACCTTAAAGACAACAAACAATTTGTCAGACATTCTTTTTCTTCGGCTTTAACATTTGGGTGCCATATAGTGAATTAAATGATCTAACTCATCTCATTCATCATCCAAACTACAGAAAAACTGCTATAGTCAAGCTTCTCCAGAAGATTACCTGACAGGTGATATATGAATCCACGAAGGGATCGTGTGATGAAGGAACATTAAAGATGACAAGTGCTACGTCAGTCTTCTTGGCCGGTTACTTTCATTGAATAACAGGTACACACATATTTCTGGCTCAGTAGTGGGGATTAACTTATCTAAAGGTGGTTTTACATAGTCCATGGGCTTAAGGGAAGCTGTAGGGGATCACATCATAAACATGTGAGAACTAAAGATTGATGTCAATTTCTGTCACATTTATTCACTCAACAAACATTTACTAAGCACTTACTTTGGGTCAGCACTATGGAAGCACAATTTTTTTTTTAGGGGGTAGCTCGTCTTATTGTGCTGATTCATTCAGTCATGTTTGACTCTTTGCGACCCCATGGATTATAGCCTGCTAAGCTCTTCTGTTCATGGGATATTCCAGGCAAGAATACTGTAGTGGGTTGCCATGCCCTGCTCCAGGGGATCTTCCCCACCCAGGAATCAAACCTAAATCTTCTGCACTGCAGGTGGATTCTTTACTGCTGAGCCATTGGGAAAGCACTTACTTACTTCGGGTTAGCACTATCGAAGCACCGTTTTTCTTTTGGGAACACACGTGGGTATTATTCAGGGTTGCTAAGGTAATAAGCATGAGACCAAGGGCTCAAGCAGAATTATTTTGACTATAAACTCAGCAGTCTGAACAGTATCTTATGCTGCTTCTCAGCACATAGTGATAAATGGTTTGGCTCCTGCTCCATTTAACCTCCATAGTTCTTCCATTCACCTCCTCCCACAGGAAACTCTGTGTCACCACTCCAGGACCTCACTGACCTTAATGAGTTTTGATACAGAATTTGTTATACAGTAATCTATATCTGAGCTATAAACTTGACCTCTAATTCTCTTTTAATTTGATAAAATAACAGAGAAGGTAGACTAAATGAATAAATTGTTTTAAGCATTTTACAGAAGTGAAGATTCCAAACTTTAATTTTCAAGCCTTTGATGCTGCAGATTAATTTGGTGTTACTATTAGTCTCATTGAACTGTTATTCTATTTAAATATTTGCTTCCAGCTTTGGGGACATACAAAGTGCCCATGTGGTAACCAGGGTATCTTCTTAGAAAAAGCTAAACTCAAGACCTAAAACAGACAAAATAGACAAAGAAAGGGTGGGGAGAAAAGTGTTTCCTGAATTACTACTATGTTTTAAATTCTGTGCTAGTCCTTTTTACATGTATTATTTTATCTATAATAAAAATCTTAAAGAGTATTATCTTCATTTTACCAAAGAAGAAGCTGAGATTTAGTAAGTCTATTTCGTATGTCCCAAGTTACCAGCTAGTTAGTGGTAGAGCTGAAGGTAAAGATGAAATCTGTCTAACACCAAAGCTCTTTCCACATGGCAAGCTGCCTTGTGCCTACCATTTGTCTCTACGTTTTCTGCTTTATCAATTACCTTGCAGGTAGATGGAAACAGAGCTCCTTATCTCTTATATAAATTCTTCTCTGGCTCAGTCTGTTTATCAAAAGGAGATTGTGCTCGCTGGTCTATTAAGTTAACACATTTGGAATAATGCTTAACTCTTTACATCCTTTAGTGGCTAAGACTTTGCAGTCCCTTCCTCTATGTTACCTTTCATATGGAGAAACTTCCTTTTCCCTAGACTGGCTTTAGGGTAAACTGATCTGATAATTTCAGTTTTTTTTTTTTCTTCAGATTATTTAAAAGCTGCCTTATAAATTGTTGTTTGTTGCTAAGTTGTGTCTGACTCATTCCAGCCCTGGATATATTTGCCTGTTGAGTTTAATAACATCTTACAAACTTCTTCCTACAAAAGTGATCATGGAACTGTTAAGAGAATTGCTTGCTTGAGTTACTAGGTCAGGTTTTCTTTATTTCTTTATCTGTGTTAATCTCTACAGCTCCTCTTTTCCTTTAAGTTGTTGTTCAGTCATGTCCGACTCTTTGCAACCACATGGACTGCAGCACGACAGGCTTACCTATCTTTCACTGTCTCCCTGAGTTTGCTCAAACTCATGTCCATTGAATCAATGATGCCATCCAACCATCTCAGCCTCTGTTGTGCCCTTCTCCTCCTGCCCTCAATCTTTCCCAGCATCAGGATCTTTGGCAATGAATCAGCTCTTTCCATCATGTGGCCAAAGTATTAGAGCTTCAGCTTCAGCATCAGTCTTTCTAATGAATATTCAGGGTTGATTTCCTTTAGGATTGACCAGTTTGATCTCCTTGCTGTCCAAGGGACTCTCAAGAGTCTTCTCTAGCACCACAATTCAAAAGCATCAATTCTTCGGTGCTTAGCTTTCTTTATGGTTCAAGTTTCACATACGTACATGACTACTAGAAAAATCATAGCTTTGACTGTATGGACCTTTGTCGACAAAGTGATGTCTCTGCTTTTTTAATATGCTGTCTAGGTTTGCCTTATAAATAGAAATAACCAATTTTCAAATCACCAGTATACACTAAAGTGAACTCTATTTTATAATTATACTGAACACCATGTAATATTTCATATCTGTATGCTGAAATACCAGCCACCACTTAAACTACTTTCCCTGCCATTTTTGGAAAGGTTTTCACTGATCTCACTATAGAACTTGAGATCTTCCCCCCTCTCTTATGGCACATACCACTTTTATTCATATTTGCAGAGCACATGCCAGCCACACCATGGTGAATATACCAACATCATCCTTGGCCTCACAGAGCTTAAAATATAGGAAGGTAACCCCATATACTTATAACTAGTAAAGGTATAATCCCATTTATAATAAATGCTGTAAAAGAAAACTCTGATACTATGCATTATGTGGAGAAAAATAAAAATTTAATAACTGATGATACATATGATACATACTTTTTTCCTGTTTACAAAATTCTATATAATGGACTTCCTTGTTTAACCTAACACATGTCTCATACTTACTAGGATGTGCCAGAACCCAACTTGCACAAAGAAAGTTTATCTTCCTCAAAAGTTTACCATGAACAAAAATATGTGTAAATCTATATGAGGAAAACTATAAAACTCTGATGAATGAAACCAAAGGAGAACTAAATAAATGTAAATATAGTCCATGTTCAAAGACAAAAAGACACCATATTGTTAGTTCTTCCCAATTTATTCTATAGATACAATGAAATCTCAAAGAAAATTCAAGCAGTTTACTTTTATCCAGACACTGACAAACTGATTCTAAAGTTTATATGGAGAGGCAAAAAACCTAGAATAGACAACACAGTATTGAAGGAGAAAAACAAAGTTGGAGGAATGATGTTACCCAACTTTAGGACTCACTGTGAAGCTACAGTAATTAAAACAGTGTGGTATTGGTGAAAGAATAGACAACTAGATCAATAGAACAGAGAGTTCAGAAATAGACCCCCATAAAGATAGTCAATTGTTCTTTGACAAAGGAGCAAAGACAAGGTAATGAGCAAGTTAGTCTCTTCAGCAAATGGTGCTGTAACAACTGGATCAGTTCAGTTCTGTCACACAGTCATGCCCGACTCTTTGCGACCCCATGAATCGCAGCCTGCCAGGCCTCCCTGTCTATCACCAACTCCTGGAGTTCACTCAAAACTCCTGTCCATCGAGTCAGTGATGCTATCCAGCCATCCTTAGTCGTCTCCTTCTCCTCCTGCCCCCAATCCCTCCCAGCGTGAGGATCTTTATGTAAAGAAGCAAAACTATAAAATTCCTAGAAGATAACAGGGGAAGACTTAGATGACTCTGGTTATTGTGATATCTTTTTAGATACAACACCAAAGGCATGATACATGAAAGAAATAATTGCTAAGCTGGACTTCATTAAAATTAAAAACTTCTGCTCTGTGAAAGCAACCTCAAGAAAATAAGAAGACAAACCATAGAATGGGAGGAAAATATTTGCAAAAGACATATCTGCTAAAGGACTGTTACCCAAATTACATAAAGAACTCTTAAAACTCAACAATAAGAAAACAATCCAATTAAAAAATAGGCAAGATCTTAACAGACACCTCACCAAAGAAGATATATAGATGTCAAATAAGCATATGAAAAGATGCTGCATATCGTATGTCATCTGGAAAATGAATTTAAAACAATAAATTGTCAATACATAATTTTTAGCATGGCCAAAATCCAAAACACTGACAACACCAAATGCTGGTGGGATGCAAAGCAACTGGAACACTTGCTGGTGAGACTAAAAATGGTACAGCCACCTTGGAAGATAATTTGAGGGTTTCTTCAAAGCCCTACATACTCATGCATACAATTTAGCAATTGTACTCCTTGGTATTTATGCAAATGAGTTGCAAACTTATGTGCACATAGAAACCTGTACACAGATGTTCATAGCAAATTTATTCATAATTGCCAAAACTTGAAAGCAACTAAGAGGTCCTTCAGTAGGTGAATGGATGAATTGTGGTATATGCAGACAATTAAATATTATTCAGTGCTAAAAAGAAATGAGCTATCAAGCCATGGAAATATATGGAGGAAAGTTAAATGCATATTGATAAGTGAAAGAAGCCAATCTGAAAAGGCTATACACTGTATGACTCCAACTATATGATGTTTTGAAAAAGGTAAAGCTATGGAGACAGTAAAATCATCAGCAGTTGACAAAGGTAGAGGGTGAGGAGCTAAATAGGTAGAACACAGGGGTTTAGTTTAATGAAAATATTCTGCATGGTATGATACTGATGCATATATGTTATTATGCATTTGTTCAAAATCAGAATGTATTAAAAGGGGCCCTTAGGTAAAATGTGGACTTTGGGTAATTGTGGTATGTCAGGAAAGGTTTGGTGAGTGATGGAGGCTGCATGTATAGGAAATCTCTGTATTCCCCTCTCAGTTTTGTTGTAAATCTAAAACTGCTCTAAAAAATAAAGCTATAAAAGCAATCCATATTTCTATATTGGTGAAGCAAAGATGTTTGGTGACAAACCCTGGAGAAGTGCAGATTTCACTGAGTTTATAAAAGGGCTGCCTCTCTAATCCTTAAGCCAAAGAACCACTTAAGGATCTATGGGTTTGATGAATTCTAATTAGAAGAACTGAATGTCAGATTGAGAAATATCCTTGAATTAACTAAGTCAAAAGTTCCAGACTTTTAGCCTTTATAATTTTTAAGAGGAAAGATGGACAGTTGCCAGCCTTTTATTTTGCCAAGTGAGGAAGTTACATACAATCTACCGTATATTTAGCTGTGATCCCACAAATGAATAGGCATTTGGAAACAAAGAGGAAGAACAGCATCATCTCAGTATCAAGGACAGCCTCTCCTAAGCAAGGACAGGTATAAGTGTATAGCAATAGAAAGACAGATACAAATATAAATATAGATTAAATGTTATAGCTACATAAATTTATCTTTATTTTTCTCTTTTCATCTTAGACTGGTCAAAACTGGAGTTTAGAATGCTCTGAACTGCTCCAAATGCTTCACAGGGGCAATGACCGACCAATGCTACAAATTAGTGGTTACTTCGGCTGGAACCAGTACCCAGGTTGCTGGAGCCCACTTTAATGTTTCTTCTAATCACCACCTGCTTGGACTTTGGGAACATGGCAAAGTGCCCAAGATGGAAGGTGAGAGAAATTCTGGCCTACATATAGGATTTGGGAAAACCCTGGGATCAGGGACATGCGCAGAGAAAAAAGAATAAAAGTGGGAGGAACATTCTGAGGAAAGGAAATGGGTGTATGTTTAAGTTTGTAAGACCATTCTCCTCTTTCCAGTCTTCCCCTCTCCACTGGGGAAAAAAGATTATGAAAATAATAAATCCATGGTTAGGGTACTTTGTCAAGACCTAATATGTTCACAGAACTGGGTGGGGTGTTTTAATCTTCCCATTTCTTTGAGGTAGCTCTTCTCTGATGAGACTAAAGCTCAGTGAGGAGAAGTAATCTACCTACAATCAGCAGCTGGAATTCATATCTAACTCAAGTTCATATACCCATTAACAATATGCCATACTGTCACATATATTGCTATCCAGGAGAAAGAAAGTATTGTACTTGTTGAGTATCTACTTTGTGCCAGGTCCTGATTTAGCATTTCTCAAAATTTGTTTCATGTATTCCTGACCTCAGTGCTATTTGTCATTTATTTCACAGATAAGGAAACCCAGGTTGAAGATTATTTAGAAAGAAAAACAAAACAAAACAATGATTTCTATTGGGCCCTGAAGTGGAGATTCATTAAGAAGCTAAAAATAAATATGCTTTTGTACTGAATTCAAATATGTATAACAGCAAATCAATAAAATCAGTATGTTATACTCAGTTACATTAGGACATTTTCATTGATTAATAGGTTGAATCATTTGAAATTGCCATTTTGTGGGTCAAACGTGGCTGAATATTGTGATTGCATATGGTTTGATCTAATATATATATCATTATTAAGTTTTACTACTCCAGAGTTCTCTGCCTCTGCCTAACCTTTTCAATAAATTAAGGACTAGCAAGTTTATAGGAAAAGTGATAATGATAATAAAAAGAAAAATCTTAATAATACATTATCAGCTATTTCATTGTTTTTCAATAAACTACTGTTATTTTTTATTGTGCTAAAAATATGTAAATAACATTTACTATCTTAACCATTTTAAGTGCACAGTTCAGTGGTGCTAAGTATGTTTGCAATGTTGTGAAACAGATCTCCAGTACTTTTTTATCTTGCAGAACTGAAACTCTCTACCCATTAAACAACTAGAAACCTTATGAGGGACCATGTGGGTGGTGGTATTAGATCAAAGGACTTTTCCAAAGGAGGTTAATCTGGAATTTTGTGTAAAATTTTTTAAGTTTTAACATTAGCTTAAAAAATAGCTTTTTTGAGATATAATTCAAATTCCATAAATTTATCCAATTAAAGTGTATAATATAATGTTTTTTAGTACATTCAGTGTACAGCCATCATCTCCATCTAGTTCCTGAATATTGTTACTACCCCAAAGGAGACCCTGTACCTATTAGACAGTCACTTTCCATTCTCCCCTCTTCCCAATTCCTAGTAACCATAATTCTACTTTCTGTTTCTATGAATTTTATTGCTTTGGATACCTCAGATTTATACCATTTTGGAGTGTGTAAAATCAGCCAGATGCCTCATACATTTTATTTAATTCTAAAAAAATTCTATGAAGTACTATTAGCCTCATTTATAACCTAGGAAATTAAAAAGATAAGGTAGATATAAAGTCACATCTGAAACTAACCCACTACTACATGTGTTCAAATTTATTATATCCAAATTGATAAGAATAATTTCTACCATAGAGAAGATTTCCCATAGTTTTTAGTATTGGGAGGTGGCAGTGGTGCTATAGATTTCCAAACAGTCAAATAATGGAGCTCAGTAAACACCTGATTAATGACTGGGTGAATGATGTGACAGAATCCCTCCTTAATTAAAACTGCTAATATGAAAAAATGAGTAGAACTTTGAAGGAGAACTTGCAAAAGCTCATGGTAACGTTATCCATGCAGAGAAGGTTTGGGGCTGATTTTTCTAAAGCAGCAAAAAATTATAGAAGATCACATACTGTGAGCTATATTATACTAAAAAAATGGACAGATTCTTACATAAACATAAGATATCTTAAACTGGGGAAGAAAGGACTTAAGTGTAAGAGCAAAACAGCATTCAGATTTGGAATATCACTGATAAATGTATTGAACTCTGGGGGAAATAGGATGTTTTAAAATGGATTAGGGCTTCCCTGGTGGCTCAGTGGTTTAAAAAAAAAAAAATCCACCTCCCAGTGCAGGAGACATGGGTTCGATCCCTTATCCTGGAGGATACCACATGCTGCAGAGCAACTAAGCCTGAGCACCACAGCTATTGAGCCTGTGCTCTAGAGCCAGGGAGCAAGTACTGAACCCATGCGCTGCAACTACGGAAGCCCACACACCCTAGAACCCTTCAGTCATGTCCAACTCTTTGCCACCCCATGGACTGCAGCATGCCAGGCCTCTCTGTCTATCACCAACTCCTGGAGTTTACTCAAACTCACATCTATCAAGCCAATAATGCCATCCAACCATCTCATCCTCAGTTGTCCCCTTCTCTTCCCTCCTTCAATCTTTCCCAGCATCAGGGTCTTTTCCAATGAGTCAGTTCTTCACATCAGGTGGCCAAAGTATTGGAGTTTCAGCTTCAACCTCAGTCCTTCAACATCAGTCCTTCTGATGAACACTCAGGACTGATCTCCTTTAGGATGAACTGGTTGGATCTCTTTGCAGTCCAACGGACTCTCAAGAGTCTACTAACACATATATATGGAACTTAGAAAGAAGGTAACAATAACCCTGTATGAGAGACAGCAAAAGAGACACAGATGTATTGAACAGTCTTTTGGACTCTCTGGGAGAGGGTGAGGGCGGGATGATATGGGAGAATGGCATTGAAATATGTAAAATATCATATGTCAAACGAATCACCAGTCCAGGTTTGATGCATGATACAGGGTGCTCGGGGCTGGAGCACTGGGATAACCCAGAGGGATGGGATGGGGAAGGAGATGGGAGGGGGGTTCAGGATGGGGAACTCATGTACACTCAAGGCAAATTCAAGTCAATGTATGGCAAAACCAATACAGTATTGTAAAGTAAAATAAATAAATTTTTTTTAAAAAAGAGTCTTCTCCAACACCACAGTTCAAAAGCATCAATTCTTGGGTGCTTAGCTTTCTTTATAGTCCAACTCTCACATCCATACATGACTACTGGAAAAACCATAGCCTTGACTAGACAGATCTTTGCTGGCAAAGTAATGTCTCTGTTTTTTAATATGCTGTCTAGGTTTGTTATAGCTTTTCTTCCAAGGAGCAAGCGTCTTTTAATTTCATGGCTGCAGTCACCGTCTGCAGTGATTTTGGAGCTCAAGAAAATAAAGTCTGTCACTGTTTTCCATTGTTTCCTTATTTATTTGCCATGAAGTGATGGGACCAGATGCCATGATCTTAGTTTTCTGAATGTTGAGTTTTAAGCCAACTTTTTCATTTTCCTCTTTCACTTTCATCAAGAGGCTCTTTAGTTCTTCTTCACTGTCTGCCATAAGGATAGTGTCATCTGCTGTGACACCATGAGCTATACAGCCTGTGGAAGTCTCCAGGCCAGAATACTGGAGTGGGTAGCTGTTCCCTTCTCCAGGGGATCTTCCCAACCCAGGAGTCAAACCCAGGTCTCCTGCATTGTAGGCATATTCCTTACCAGCTGAACCACCAGGGAAGCCCCCACAGCAAGAGAAGCTACTGCAATGAGAAGCCCTTGCACCACAACTACTGCAACTAAAGAAAATCCTGCAAAGCAACAAAGACAAAAATAAATAAAATTATAGTGGGTTAAATGTTAGATGAAATATTATTTAGTGTATTACTTAGTACATAAACAAGTAAGAGAAGCTGAGCATAGAAGAACAAATGATGCCCTTATGTTAGCAGCACTTAAAAGGAATAACAGTACTTGATTAGAAGAAAACAGAAGTTTTGTGTTCACATTTCACTGTTGTTTTTTTTTTGAACAGAAAGACAAAATTGGAGAAAACAGTTACATTAGAGATCTTGTCATTCATTAAATAAATGAAACATAACTGGAAGAGAGAGTGGCAAAATATTTGCATGAAAAAGCATCCATATCATTATTTTATTGAAATAGGATTTACTTTCAAACAGAGATCACATTTTTAAGAAGTTTTTAATTTTAAAGAAAAATTACATGATAAATAAGTGATTCTTCCTGATTAAAGTAGGTATATATATTTATATTCCTAAGCTAATAAAAATGACCTTATATATCACAGAGATACTAAAAATTACTTGTATTTTCACCTGTATTCCTTCCATTCTATGAATAAACAGCTTTGCTGATAGTTTTTTTTGCATCAAAACTTTTCCACCAAAAACTTTTCTTTTATGGTGTGAAACTTTTCAAAAACTTAATATCTCTATGCCCCAATATACTTAAAATTTTCTTCAGATATTTCACTTAACTTGACTTTGAAGACAACCACATTTTTTGCTCTGCGAATTTTGTGAAATCACTAATGACCAAATCCTTCTGAGATTGTCAACTACCCAGATATTAAGTGTTTCTTTTTCCTTTTTGAAGAAAGAAATTTACTCAGTTCAGTTCAATGCAAATCATTTTGTCATCTTTCAAGGACAAAAGACTGATTGAATCATAGGTCTGAAATAAGGAGTAAAAGGACTGCAGGCTCCATACCACAGACTCAGCCATAATTTACGCACAGACTGGGCTTCAGTAGGTATGTCCTACTTGCACCAACAATAAAGGACCTTGAGACACAGATTAAGGGACTATCGAGCACAAACCCAAGAAAACTCAGAAAGAAATAACAGGCAAGCCCACTACAAATAAAAGGAAGAAATGTACTCTGGTGTATTTGATGCCAGGAAGAAATAACGTCATTTTGAAATTACAGGTAGATGTGTTCCCCTTTCTCCCACCCCCTCACACTCTTTTCTAGCACATTTTGGGGAGCTATGGAAAATGAATAGAAGAGACAAAAAAGTACTTTGCCCGGCAGGAATACAAAATTGTAAAAGCACAGACAGCACTACAGAGGCGCGCTGCCATTCACTCACAAAGAATTTTGTGCATGTAGATGGCTGATTAATTGCCGGCCTGCCTAGACGAAGCTGCAACAAGCCAGATACTGTCAGCATGCCATCGGTTACCATGGAAATGCACAAGGTTCCTGTTTCTGACAAACCCTTGAATACTGGATAGATTGTGCCATATGTAAATAAGGCAAATTAGTTTTCCTATATCTTCCAGACAAGGTTAGACGAAAAGAAAATATATCTGTTTAAACATACTCTCTAACCTCTTAGATGTTACGAAAGAGAAAGAGGGGCTTCTTTCTCAGGAAAACTGAACTCAGATTGTTAAAACTGAAAGGCACTTGGGGAAAACGACCAAAAAATACAAAATACATTGTCCATTTATAAGGAAGAACTTCAAAGTCAGCCATTCAAAGGTTTATTTATTAGACTTTTGTAACCAGAAGTTGTATTTTTTGCCCTGTTCATTACAAAATTATAAAATGTTGAGCAGTTACTTTTATGGTTTTGGATTAGAAATTTTATATTCTTGTCATAAGATTTTTACTTATTGCATAATCCCTAGACTTCATTAGGCTGAATACCGAGTCACAAACCACCATAATTTAAAATATTTACCTCCACTACTAGGGACACTTACTTTTGCATTACATTAGTTAGGATTACTTTTTTTAAACAGCTTTTGCCAGCATTATGAGACTTTATAACTTCTTGCCATGTAGCAATAATAATTTATAATTAACCAAATCTGAGGTGATTTCAAAAAAATCTTATATAATTATCATTAAGATCTTTTAAAGTACACGGTGATGAATTCCTTCATGACACAGGACTACTCTGATAGCTATGTACAATTATATATTTTTGAAATTTATTCTGTTTAAACAGCAAGAATGCCAAAAAGTACCGGAGTACTTTTCATAACATTTCTAAATAATTTTAAAATGTGGATTTCTCAAAATGTTATATCATCTATCATCTCTATTATCACCTCAATTTTAAATACATACTTTTTTCTTTATTTTAATCAGATTTTCTAAGGATACTTGTATATGAAATTTCCACATTTAAACTCAAATATTTATATGGTATTCAAGTAACCTACAATATATGAACACCAACGATATCTATAATTATCCAAACTAACCCTTCCTGAAACCTAAATCAATGCCTTCTCCCCTTTCTGGGTAAAGGTAAGAAAAGTTATTTTCTATCAAATGATCCATGTATTAGATATGCCCAAAATTTCAATGATTATGTTATATAATATATATAATATATAACATATATGTTATCCCATGTTTTAGAATTCAGAGGTGAAATATACCTGAATACTCCCAAACTTTAACATGAATTCCTATAACTGAATATTATCCAAGAAAAATTTTAAAAAGGTATTATCTTATGCTTTTATTTTTATGTAAATAATATGCTACATGAAACTACCAAAAATACTGACTTCTAGTACTGTCCTATTTGACATATTTTCCCTAGCAAAAAAAAAAATATATATATATACATATATATATACACATATATATATATATATATATACTTCTTATACTCTTCAATAATAATTCATGTCCAGAGTGATGGGTTTCATGAAAATTTCTAAACAAGTTTATGCCATAGTAAATAAGAAATTAAAGAAAACTATCTGAATAATTCTGGCTAGAACAAGTGCCCATGCCTGAAAATAACATGATTTTTCTTTCTGTTTTTTATTTTGTTTTACATATGAAGGGCCAAACAGGGTTGTCACACATTTTGGGTCAGTCCATCCCTTATGCAATGAAATAAAGGACCTAGAGATGACTTTCCTTTTAATCCTTTTTTCCTCCTTTAAACCAGAAAAAATTATAATTAAAAGCATAAGGATTTCTTGCATGGTCATATGACAATGCCCACTTTTCTTATTAGAAATCTTTCCAAGTTCTTTAATTGTGAGCATGTATATTTGAGGACTTAAATAGTAATCTGTATCCTAGAAATCACAAAGTTTCACAATGGAAAGTGGCCAAATTTCTCTTTTTCAAGTGCTATTATTGGAGAAGGAAACGGCAACCCACTTCAGTACTCTTGCCTGGAAAATCCCATGGAAAGAGGAGCCTGGTAGGCTACAGTCCATGGGTTCACAAAGAGTTGGACACAACTGAGTGACTTCACTTTCTTTCTTTCTTTATATAGGGAAAAAAGCCCATCTTCCCAGTTACAAGACACATATGATATATGTGCTAGCAGCATGTTAGAAACAATGAGATTGACTCTGTCCATGCTTTTAACTCTGTACCTTAGAATTCATAATTTGCAAACTGTATGCTTTAAGTTGAAAGATAAACATTGAGATTGCTTAAATATGGTGAAGTAGGAATATTATACTCTGACAGATCACCAGAATGGTATTAAGCACAGGATAGTCAATAAAAGAACAGATCTTGTAATCACTGTGAGAAGGATAAATGCTTTCTAGGAGAAACATACACATTTGCTACTTTTAAGAGGCAGCATTAAAGTGTGAAAAGAACATTCAACTGTTCATTCACTGAGTTTTAATATACCCCACTTATCAGGCATGGTAAAGCCCCTGGCTTCATGGAGCTAATACTCTAGTAGGAGTAGAGATAAACCAGGGGAAAAAAATCAGAGTTCTAAACTTTGCTTTTTTTTCTCAAATCCTAAATTCCTTTTATTGTATCAGCCTTATGATATAAATCATATTCTCTTTATATATAGTTTAGTTACTTCTGTATGTCTTTCTTCTCTATTACTGCAAAAATTTCCTATGAGCATCAAATATGGTCTGCATCTTTTTCATCTTTGAATCTTCCACCATGTTTAACATATAATAGGCTCTCCAATGATATATATATATATTTTTTTTGAATAAGTGGATACATAACTCTCCTGGTCACTTGTAGTATAACTTTAGGCAAGGCACCTGACTCTAGGAGTTTTTGGCTTTTTCACTTGTAAATAGAGGTGTTAAAATGAGACATCTTTAAGGTTACATTTTGTAATTCTATAGTATTACTTGCGGCTATATGTCAGGAAAAAGGTTTATTATTCTACTGGCTTAGAAAATGTTCATTCTCAAACTTATATTAATATTAGTCTAAAAATTTGTTCTTTCTCTTTTGGCTATCATTTTTTAAGAATAATTTTTTAAACATAATCATTTTATTTTTCATAGAAAATTATACCTAGATCTGATATTAAATCCTAATTCAAGATGTTGCTTATTACTTGTCTGATGTACAAAACAGACAGGAAAATCCTACACAGGTAAAAAAGTCAGTTTTTGAAGTGTTAAATCAAGTGAATGAAGTAAGGCAGAAGTAATGCTTTCTGCAACAAAAGAAAAGAACTGCATTCCCCTAAATCCCACACACAGACGGCTGCTTGTCCCAAGCTCAAAGATAATTTACAAACAGTGGGTGATGTGCTATAAAGGAAATGACTCAATGGCCCATCCGTAATGTAAATATGTGACAAAATGTTTAAACATTTCGAACAATGGTAAAACACTAGAGACTTAACAGTTTGTTAAGCAAGTGGGGAACATTTTTTTCTAGTTTATTAGCTTCATTTTGCACCAGCCCAAATACCATCCAGCATTTGATTCTTCCTGAAATGCAGTATGTAATCTTCCACTGGACATCTCATTGGAAAATAAGGAGAATAGCCATCTTTGAGAATAGCCTGGCCAATGTCTATGTACCAAAAGCTAATGTATGATTGAAAAAATCAGAAACTCAAGGTCTAACTCAAGATTTTCATCTATCCGTGGGAAATACTTCATTCATTTCCTTATCGGCACAATGGCAGCCCCAATCTCCATACATCAGCATTTTGAAATAAAACTTAAGATTATTTTTGTGTTGACATTTCTGTAACCTATATCTTTGTAGACACGAAATGAAGTGTTTTTAGTGCACAATGGTTATAAATAAGGCCCAACCTTCAGTTAAACACCTATAATTTGACTGATTCTCACAAAACATAGCAAAAAGAAAAACAAATGAATGTTAGTTGCTTTTCTATTTGCTCAAAACAAAAACTGAGGCATGAAAAAGATGCATTTAGTCAACTGTTGAGGTTATACAACCTCAACTAGGCAGACCCTTAATAGGGTAGATTTTGGAGGGAGGCAGAGACCAACAGAATTCTAATAAATTATTTAATTAAGGTGAAAAAGAAAGCAATAATAACTAAAATTAGGACCTAAGGTATAACAACAAAAAAAATACAATTCTAAGTAAAAATTGGTGCTATTTTTCTATTATAAAGGAAAACTCATTTGCAAACACACATGCTTACCTCAAATAAATGAAATGTTTGGTGGTTATCTTTAGCTGGATTTTGCACACTGCTTCAGACTGAAATATATGTTGGAACCTAAAACTGATTTGTTCCATGTAAATCACATTTAAAACTTTTTCAACTAAAGATATTGTGAATAAAGCTATTAACTGGGGGATAAGCTCTTTCTTTAGACCTCTGAACCTGTTAAATCTTTGATAATATTAGTTTTCTTTCTCTCTATGTAAAATAGAAAAAGCAAGGAATCACTTTTTTTTCCATTTGAAAGGGGATGCAAACCCATTTCAAAATTTATTATTATTATCAATCTAAACTTAAATGAACCTTCCTCCCTTCCTCTGTTTGCCCTTGAACCACATCTCAGGAGCAGCTGACTGAGTAGGCAGATTTTCTCCAAGGGTTCCTCAATTGGATATCTTCTCTATATTCTAAATATACTTGGCTATATTAATGGCAAAGAACCCTAGTAACATGTCAATATTTTGAAACACTTGGCCCTGAAAATATTCTTAAAGTGTTAATTTCATATAAGAGCCAAATGCTTTGTCTCCTTTCTTACTATATAGAATATGTATATTATAACATTGTATCCTAAGGTTAATCCATAAAGTTAGCTTGGTTTAAATTATTACATAAATATTGTTACTTACTCATTGACATGACAGTTGGACTCTCAGAATCTCCTGTATAACTGAGAAACCTAAAAACCCCTTCATTTTATTGGCAGGCCAATTACGCTATATATTTTCATCACTTTGGGCCCACTTACTCCAGCTGGGCTATCTGTTCAGCATATGATAGTTATCTGGAAATCTGAAAAACATACCAGAGAAGAATTCCTTTTTTTTGCTCAGAGTGTAACATAAATGCATAATTAGTGGGACTTATATTTTGATGTATACTGAAAACATTTCAGTATTTCCAGAACTTTCATACTCTAGTGTTCTCCCCTCCAAATTATACATCAGTGATGTCTGCAAGACCAAAAATAATATTTGAACTTGATCAATTCTGTCAACAAATGAAGTATGCAATACTTAAATATTCTGACTTCATTAGAGTTTGCTTTACAAGCAAATTATAGTTATAAACATACTGGGTGAGGAGGGGAAACCCATTCAACCAGATTCTCACTGTAATGCAGATAACTGAGTAGGCATTTCAATATTTTCCTTACCCATATCTTAAGATCTTTGATAAATCCTCAATTTATGTACTCCATCTGATGACACAGATATGCTGCTAGAAACTTAGCTTGGGTCACTCCCTCATGGCAAGAGTCAAATTTGTAGAAGGTGTTTCATAATCATTGATTTATTTACCTCTCAAGACATGTCTAAGAGTTAACTACAGACTACCCTAACCCATTAAGACACATTACATCCGTGAATATTATAAACTTCACTGTATTTTGAATAGTGAATTAGGAAATAATTGTACTCACCATACTAAAAGGTCCATGCAGGCATTTCTAGGTAGAGTATAGTACAGAGAATATTTTTTTTTCATGAGTTTGATAGATTTTTAAGCAAAAATCACAATAAACCTTCTAGTCTCACTTTTAAACTCCAATATATGGACAGGGAGGCCTGGCGTGCTGCGATTCATGGGGTAGCAAGGAGTCAGACATGACTGAGCGACTGAACTGAACTGATATATATTATTTCAAAAGCTTTAATATAAATGTTCTAATACTATCAAGTGCTATCATCATCTACTGTAATTTAGTTTCAACCGATGGCATGTTCCCAAAGGCCATACTTGTGATGATGCTCTCCTGCAAATAACTTAGTCCCCATGAGTTGATGCTGGCTTGGCCGACAATTTTCATTTTCTGTGCTGCAGTTATCTTTTTTGAACAAGGGTAGGTGGGAAGGTATACAAGCAAGTCACAAAACACAAAAACATCTTACAAGTCAACATTCACCAAATATCACCAAACATCATCTTACAGTCAAACATTACCAAATAGGCACTGTATGAACCAGACCCATCTATATATGTTTTATTTTCTCTCTTCTTTCCTCTCTCCCTCTCCCCCATATCTCTCTGTTACTAAGCAAATCACTGTATCACAAAGGCCTTCAGCATGAGCATCTTCAATTATGAAGAGTCATCATAAGAACCTTCCACTTGCCCATACCCACACTCTGTGCTCCTTGGAGTCATAGAAGGCATTCAATTCCAGACTCCACCAATTTCTTGTTATATGACTTTAGGTAAATCACTTTCTTGAACCTTCTGAGTCTCACTATTCTCATCCACAGAACAAAACTAACAGTAATATTTGTCTCATCTACCTCATAGAACTGTTAAAGGAGGATTGAAAAAAAATATATATATATGAAAACTTATTTTGAAAAGTATAACTGTACAGTTATTGTAATAGAGACATGAAGCAAAAGTTACTTTAAAGTTGAAATACTCAAAATAACATTTAGGGCCATGTAATATTTAAGAGAAACTACGTTATATTTCATAAAACATTTTATTTTATTAATAAGTTAAACTATATATGATTTTACTTTATCTTATATATATTTAAGTGTTTATATTGATTTGTATAAATGATGTTTGTTTATTGGTTGCTGCTAAGTCGCTTCAGTCGTGTCCGACTCTGTGCGACCCCATGGACTGCAGCCTACCAGGCTCCTCCGTCCATGGGATTTTCCAGGCAAGAGTACTGGAGTGGGTTAATAGTACTTAATTTGATAATTTAAAACATGTATAGTTTTCAATGAGATAAATTAGAAAATTCGGATAGAAATGTTTCCAGAATCTGCTGAGTCATTGATATGGAATTATTTCTTATACTCAGTGCAAAATGATACCAATTGTAT
This sequence comes from Ovis canadensis, assembly GCF_042477335.2. Classification (NCBI taxonomy): domain Eukaryota; kingdom Metazoa; phylum Chordata; class Mammalia; order Artiodactyla; family Bovidae; genus Ovis; species Ovis canadensis. The sequence goes on from NC_091245.1 coordinate 208,869,591, forward strand.
ACAATTTCCCTCCCAGAAATTGATTAACTCTACCCTCAGTTTTCCTATATTCTCTCAGGACATTATTAATCTGAGTACTGATGATCTACTTTGACTTCATTTTCCAGATGTCTGGCTCTAGGTGAGTGATCACACCATTGCGATTATCTTGGTCTTGAAGATCTTTTTTGTACAGTTCTTCTGTGTATTCTTGCCACCTCCTCTTAATATCTTCTGCTTCTGTTAGGTCCATACCATTTCTGTCCTGTATCGAGCCCATCTTTGTATGAAATGTTCCCTTGGTATCTCTAATTTTCTTGAAGAGATCTCTAGTCTTTCCCATTCTGTTGTTTTTCTTTATTTCTTTGCATTGGTTGCTGAGGAAGGCTTTCTTATCTCTTCTTGCTATTCTTGGAACTCTGCGTTCAGATGCTTGTATCTTTCCTTTTCACCAGTTACTGGAGGTGATGGAATTCCAGTTGAACTATTTCAAATCCTGAAAGATGATTCTGTGAAAGTGCTGCCCTCAATATGCCAGCAAATTTGGAAAACTCAGCAGTGGCCACAGGACTGGAAAAGGTCAGTTTTCATTCCAATCCCAAAAAAGGCAATGGCAAAGAATGCTCAAACTACCACACAATTGCACTCATCTCATGCTATTAAAGTAATGCTCAAAATTCTCCAAGCCAAGCTTTAGCAATATGTGAACCGTGAACTTCCAGATGTTCAAACTGGATTCAGAAAAGGCAGAGGAACCAGAGATCAAATTGCCAACATCCGCTGGATCATGGAAAAAGCAAGAGAGTTCCAGAAAAACATCTATTTCTGCTTTATTGACTATGCCAAAGCCTTTGACTGTGTGGATCACAAGAAACTGTGGAAAATTCTCAAAGCGATGGGAATAGCAGACCACCTGACCTGCTTCTTGAGAAATCTCTGTGCAGGTCAGGAAGCAACAGTTAGAACTGGACATGGAACAACAGACTGGTTCCAAATAGGAAAAGGAATACGTCAAGGCTGTATATTGTCACCCTGCTTATTTAACTTCAGTGCAGAGTACATATATGAGAAATGCTGGGCTGGAAGAAGCACAAGCTGGAATCAAGATTGCCGAGAGGAATATCAATAACCTCAGATATGCAGATGACAGCACCCTTATGGCAGAAAGTGAAGAGGAACTAAAAAGCCTCTTGATGAAAGTGAAAGTAGAGAGTGAAAAAGTTGGCTTAAAGCTCAACATTCAGAAAACGAAGATCATGGCATCTGGTCCCATCACTTCATGGGAAATAGATGGGGAAACAGTGGAAACAGTGCCAGACTTTATTTTTTTGGGCTCCAAAATCACTGCAGATGGTGACTGCCGCCATGAAATTCAAAGACACTTACTCCTTGGAAGGAAAGTTATGACTAACCTAGATAGTATATTAAAAGCAGGGACATTACTTTGCCAACAAAGGTCCATCTAGTCAAGGTTATGGTTTTTCCAGTAGTCACGTATAGATGTGAGAGTTGGACTGTGAAGAAGGCTGAGCGCTGAAGAATTGATGCTTTTGAAGTGTGGTGTTGGAGAAGACTCTTGAGAGTCCCTTGGACTGCAAGGAGATCCAACCAGTCCATTCTGAAGGAGATCAGTCCTAGGTGTTCATTGGAGGACTGATGCTCAAGCTGAAACTCCAGTACTGTGGCCGCCTCATGTGAATAGTTGACTCATTGGAAAAGACTCTGATGCTGGGAGGGATTGGGGGCAGGAGGAGAAGGGGACGACAGAGGATGAGATGGCTGGATAGCATCATAGACTCGATGGATGTGAGTCTGAGTGAACTCTGGGAGTTGGTGATGGACAGGGAGGCCTGGCATGCTGCGATTCATGGGGTCGCAAAGAGTTGGACACAACTGAGTGACTGAACTGAACTGATCTAGTATTTTCTTTATTAATGACCTAGTATTTAACCATATATTGAATACACAGACATGCCCACTGAAATGATACAGATGTTTTTATTCATCCCGGCTCTATGTTTGAGATTTTAAAATAGATTCTTCCACTTTCATATTACTGGCCACTTCAACCCATCTTACTTATCAAGAGCAACATAATATTAACTTAAATGACAACCAAAATGCTTAATCCACAATTTCACTTCTCTTCTTAACATTCTTGATTTCTGCTGACCCTATCCTTAGACAATAGTTGTACATGTATTTATTACTAACAATTTTCCCTCCATAAGGGACCACTTAATTACCAATCTGACACTCAAAGCACTTCTATACAGCAGCAATGTGCTTTGGAACAACTACAGGCAAAGGCATCAGTTGCTGCTTTCAACAAACACAAGAAATTTTAGATAATTTCAGGTACTTGATCCTTTATATCCTGGAAGGTATGTGTCTGTGCATTACATATTAGCTACAAAAGTGTGCACTGCAAATATAGATTCTAAGACTTTGCGTGGGAGAAACACTACCATGGTCCCTTCAAAGGGAAGTGCAAAATTTGACACATGGGTCAATTACTAGGTAAAGAACCCTCTGCATTACCTAATAGGTAACATACAATGGAAACTGTTCTTAAAAAATCTGTAGATTCCTTTTTGTTGACAACCATGCTGTCCTTGTTGAAAGAAGCCTTTGTTTATTTATTAAAATAAATGTTTGTCATCAGAACATATCCCATCATTTAGCCTCCATTCCTGTGAGCTCAAAATTAAAAATAAACTAAACAAAAACAAAAACCAACAGCAAGCTTTAACTAAAAGATAAATCTATGGCCATTTTTCCAGCTTTTGCTTATATGCCACTATGCTCAATATTTTTCTTTTAAGAATCAATGATCCAGTTGAGTCTTGATTTCAACTTAAGGCCATCCATTAGACAAAGTTAAAGAGCCTGAAAAGGGTCAGCCTTTTCTGCGTCTATTAAGCCTAGGTAGCTTTTGTCTCTAATGGAATCCTTCTGATAATTATTTCATACTTCTGGCAAATCTTGATGGACTCCATTCACCTCAATGCTACCTCTGCAGATCATTCAAGAGCTTCTATTAGGACATCTTAGAGAAACCTCCTTTTTTGCTTTATACTCAAATAAAGGAACTAAAAAACTAAGCTTCAAGAGGGGCTATGCTTTTCAGTGTAATCATAATACTTTCCAATCTGAACAAGAGGCATCAGATGTTCTTTCTCTTTTGAAAGCATTTTGACCAGGTGGAAGAATTTTAAACATATACATAGCATACATACACACTGATCTCACTCAAAACCATAGAAAATATTTTCATATTTATATGCATATGGATTTTTCCACTCTTAAAATTTAGAGAAGGTGAGTCTCTCTCTCTTTCAACGACAACACTTTTCAATGGGAAAAATGAAATATCTGATCAATAGTTGAGAAAATAAATTACCGTTAACTGCTGAGATTAAACAAAAAGCCAGATTGCAATCTTGGACAATGTATCATAAACTTCTTTTAAAGTACAGATTTCCCTTCTGATTGTATTTTGCTTAGTTACTTACAAACACCAATTTTAATTTCCCTAGATGTAGAAAACAGCTAGATGACAGATGAAAGCTGGCTGAAGATTAAGAATTTGCTGTGAACTTTACACAGAGCAGCTAATAGTCACTTGAGGAATCAAGTGCTGGCTGTATTAGATGATTCTGACTGCCACTTCTTTATTAGGCTGACTCTAAATGCCACTCTGGGTCTGTTTAGAGCTGGGTGGTTTCTCGTAAACCCAGGAAGACCTGCCCGCTGCAGAGACAGAGGGAGGGGCTCTTTTCTGGTGTCTGACCACAGTGGAGCCACCAGCAGCCAGCATTCATTCAGCGCCTTCCACCTAACAGCTTCCACGAAGGACTTAAGATGGCTCCAGGCAGAAATATAATGAGATTACAGTATTCACTAGAGAAAGGTAAGACAAAAGGGAAGTAAAGATTGGAAAATAGTGAAGACCAAGGGTGACATGCACACTCAGAAATACATACCCCATTTTACCTGAGTCACTGGTGCTAGTGGTAAAGAACTCACCTGCCAGTGCAGGAGACGTACGAAATACGGGTTTGATTCCTGGGTCAGGAAGATTCCCTGAAGAAGGACCTGGCAACCTACTCCAGTATTCTTGCATGGAGAATCTCATCAACAGAGGAGCCTGGCGGGATATGGTCCACAGGGTGGCAAAGAGTCAGACTCAACTGAAGCAGCTTAGCAAACACACACCAGGCATGGTTAAGTACAAGATTCACAGTAAGTTTAAGGGGAAAGGCAGGACATCCTTTTAATAAAGTACCTGCTGCTGCTGCTAAGTCGCTTCAGTCGTGTCTGACTCTGTGTGACCCCATAGACGGGAGCCCACCAGGCTCCCCCGTCCCTGGGGTCCTCCAAGCAAGAATAGTGGAGTGGGTTGCCATTTCCTTCTCCAATGCATGAAAGTGAAAAGTGAAAGTGAAGTTGCTAAGTCATGTCCAACTCCTAGCGACCCCATGGACTGCAGCCTACCAGGCTCCTCCATCCATGGGATTTTCCAGGCAAGAGTACTGGAGTGAGTAGTAACAAATACTTTCATATGGGCAGGTGTCATTATTTTTGTTTCACAGAAAAGGAAACAGAGGTTCTGAGTAACTGAATGACTTTCACTCAAGGAGATATGGCTGGTAAGAGTCAGAGAGATGATTCAAAGCTCAGTTCTGAAACCAAACTCATGCGCATTTTAAGAAGAGAGCAGGGGACAAAGTAACCTTCTGAAAATTGTTTTCCAGACCTGTGTGTATTCTTAATGAATAAAGGTAGAAAAAGCATCCTGCTTAGTTCACAGAAAAATCAACAGGTGTGTTTGTAAATCAATATAAAATAGGATAGTTCAAATAAATAAGGTTTTTCCTCATCTGCTATATAGCATATTTACCCTGTTTTGTTACCTTTTTCTTTTTACCACCATTTTCTTATGTTAATTACATAATAAAATATGCATATATTATATATACATATATGATGAAACACATATACATATACTAAAAATACAAAAACAAAAAGTTATTTTTGTAATGCCAACATATCAGTGAAATGAGTATTTACATCCCACAATATAAACATGAGATTTGGCTTTTGAGGACACACAAAAGGGAATATTCTGGGGCTACTTTTTAAAATATTAACATTCCATCTATTAAAGTCACACAATCATAAACTTCATTTTCCCTTAAGATTTTAAACTTATCTTAATTTTCTGTTGATATATTCTTATCACTTTTAAAAGTATTTAATAACTTGAATAAAATTCCCTTAACCTTTATAACATTCATACACTTACTATATTTTATATGTTGAAGATGAAATTAACATTTTAAATACTTCAACTGTTTAAAAAAATCTCCCCTAATACTTAACTTTTTAAAATCTATTATATCAAACCTTTAAACATGACAAATCTTAAATTTTCTTAAACTTCCAATAATATTATAATCTTAATAAAATTCTTTTACTTTCAAATCGAAACTAAAACTTTAAATAATTTGATATATTTTAAATGGGAACATAAGCTAATCTACTGGATACATTAGTCAATGAACTTCTAATATTCCAAATTAACTAAATATTATATGAGAGTAAAAAGTAAACTATCAATATTTACAGCTGATTTTCAAATTTATAGGAAAACACTATGTGTTACATTTATGTTACATTAAGATTTTTCTCTATATTTAATAAAATTTAAATCTAAATCCTAATTAATTATAGTCAAGTCTAAGTTTAAATGAAAAGAAACTTTGCTGCTGGCACACAATTATATCTGAGATGATTTTGGTATTTCCTCATTAACTTTCATATTGATCAGCAATTATTATTAAGACTTGAAATTTTAAGTTGTAGATATGTTTTAAATTATATATGCATGTGATTGTATTATACATATTGTTTTGTAGACTTTTAAAATTTTGAAATAATTATAAACTACAGGAAGTTGCAAAAGTAGTACAAAATTTCCCAGCTTCCCCCAATGGCTGAGAACTTCCCTGGTGGCTCAGATGGTAAAGAATCTGCCTGCAGTGTAGAAGACCTGGGTTCAATCCCTGGCTTGGGAAGATTCTCTGGAGTAGGAAATGGCTACTCACTTCAGTATTCTTGCGTGGAGAATCCCATGGACAGAGGAGCCAATGGTTACATCCTACATAAATGGTTATATCTTACATAAATGTAATACAGTAGCTAAAGCATGAAACGGACATTTGTGTGTATATGTGTGCTCAGTCATGTCCAATCCTTTGAGATCCTATAGTCTGTAGCCCACCATGCTCCTCTGTCCAAGAAATTCGGTATAATACCGCTAACTGTATTCTGCTTTGTTGAGAATTTACAGAGTTCTACCCGTGTATGTGCACATACACACAAACACAACTGTATATACTTTCATGCATTTTAATCCCATGTATATATTTGTGTAACTATCACCATAACCTTGTACAAACCTGTTTCATTACATAAAACTCTGCTGTGGAAATCTTTTACAGTCTACCCCTTCATTACCACCTTCCTCATCCTTGTCCCTAGGCAACTACTAATTTGTTCTATCTATCTGCTGTTGTGAGAATTATATACAGTTGATTCATGTTATTCATAGTTTGTTCTATCAAGTTACTGCAAATACTAATGTGCAAATATTAAATAATATCTCTTGGGGGAAATTAGTGTGAAATTCTTGTGGGCCTCTGGTTAACATTTTCATTAACCAACCAATACACAGTCTCTTATAAATGCAATCATACAGTATGTAACTGAGGTTTTTTTTTTTTTTCACTCAGTATAATGTCCTTGAGATCTGTCCAAGTTATCACATGTAGCAAATTAGGTTTTTTTTTTTTTAAACTGTTTTAAAATAATTATGGATTTACAAGATGTTAGATAAGTAGTACACAGAGGTATTTTATACCTTTCCCCCAATGGTAACATCTTAGATAATTACAGTACTATATTAAAACCAGGAAACTGATATTGGCACAATCCACAGACCTTATCATCAGATTTCACCAGTCTTACATATACTCATTTGCACTCCTGTGTTTGTATCTGTGTGTAGTCTATGTAATTATAATACATATGTAGATTCATGTAATCTATACCACGGTCAAGATTCAGAACTATCCATCATCATGAACATCCCTGTGTTAACCCTTTATAGTCACATCCATTCTCCTTCCCTATTCCATCTCATCTCTAACCTCTGGTAACCATTAATTTGATCTTCATCTCTATGAATTGACTCATTGGAAAAGACTTTGATGCTGGGAGGGATTGGGGGCAGGAGGAGAAGGGGACGACAGAGGATGAGATGGCTGGATAGCATCACTGACTCGATGGACATGAATCTGAGTGAACTCTGGGAGTTGGTGATGGACAGGGAGGCCTGGCGTGCTGCGATTCATGGGGTCACAAAGTGTCGGACACGACTGAGCAACTGAACGGAACTGAACTATGTTAAACAGATATATGTAACTGAACTATGTTAAACTATGTTAAAGATTGCATGTGCAACCTTTTGAGAGTGGCTTTTATCACTCAGCATAATTCCCTTGAGATTCATCCAAATTGTTACATACATCAATAATATATTCCTTTATATAGCTGAGTAGTATTCCAGAATGGATATACCACAATTTATTTTTATCTTTCATCCACTAAATATTGTTTGGCTTGTTTCTATGAACCATCATTCACAGGTTTTTGTGTGGCCGTAAGTTTTCCTTTCTCTGGGATAAATGCCCCAAAATGCGATTGCTGGTTTATACAGTAAGAACATGCTTAGTTTTTTTTTTTTTTTTTGAAGAAACTGCTGAACTAGACTTGGGAATGACTGCACCATCTCACATTCCAGTTAGCAAAATACAAGTTATTCAGTTTTTTCATGTCCTCACTAACATCTGATATTATCAGTTTTCATTTGTCCATTCTGATGCGTGTGAAGTAACATCTTGTGGTTTTCATTTGTATTTTCTTAATGGTTAATAATGTTGAACAGTTTTTCATGTGTTCATTTATCGTCTATATCTCTTCTTTGATGGAAGTTTTATTTATGTATTTTACCCATTTTCTAGCCAGATTTTTGGTCTTTTTATCCTTTATTTTGTGCTGAGTTTTAAGAATTCTTCATATATTCTAGATTCAAGTCCTTTGTTACATATGTGGTTTGCAGTACTTTCTCCTGGCCTTTTGGTTATCCTTTCAGCCTTTAAATGAGGTCTTCTACAGAGCACAAGTTTTTAATTCTGATGAAGCCCAAGCTATCATTTTTTTCTTTTATGGATCATCTTTAGAGTTTCATATATTAGAACTGTTTGCCCATCCTTAAGTTCCAAAGAGTTTCTCCTATGTTTTCTTCTCTATGTTTCCTAGTTTTAAACTTTACATTTAAATCTATGATCCATTACAAAATGTAATATGTCAAATTTTACCTATTTTATTTCACATTTTGCCTGATGTTCAATTGCTTTAGTATCATTTGTTGAAAAGACAATTCTTCCTTCACTGAATTACTTTTGTATCTTTGTCAAAAATCAGTTGGACATATTTGTGTGGGACTATTTCCAGGTTCTCTATTTTTTCATACATATTTTGTTCAATTAAAAATATATTATGAACCTGTTCCCACAAAATATTTTCAATATCCCTTTCCCTAAAGTATGCCATGGGTAGAACATACTATGATTTTTTAAATCACTACCATTTTGGACATTTCATTTTGAATTTTTGATAACATAAACCACCCTGTAATGGTTTGTATCACCATCTTTGCATGTATCACAGATCATATTGTATCATTATCTTTGCATGTATCCATGATACATGAGTTTGAGCAAGATCTGGGAAATGGTGAAGGACAGGGAAGCCTGGCATGCTGCAGTCCATGGGGTCAAAAAGAGTTGGACACAACTGAGCAGTTGAACACAATGATAATTTCTTAGGATTACTACAGGCAAGCGGTCACATCAAAGGTATGCACATTTTTTAGAAAATGAACTCCTTTGGACAATGATAGAGCTCAAGTCAAAGCTATGGTTTTTCCAGTACTCATGTATGGATGTGAGAACTGAACTATAAAGAAAGCTGAGTGCCAAAGAATTGATGCTTTTGAACTGTGGTGCTGGAGAAGACTCCTTGAGAGTCCCTTGGACTGCAAGGAGATCCAACCAGTCCATTCTAGTGGAAATCAACCCTGAATATTCATTGGAACTACTCAATGACATGAATTTGAGCAATTTCCAGGAGATAATGAAGGACAGGGAAGCCTGGCATACTGCAGTCCATGGGGTCACAAAGAATCGGACACAACTGAGCAACTGAACAACAACAAATGCTTAAAAACATATGTATGTGTGTAAGACAAAGAGGTAAAAAGGGAGAATAGGTGAATGGAGTAGGATACCATGAAGCTATTCACTGCTATTCATGCAAGATTCATGGCATTTCATGTTTGTTGAAAATCAATGACTGAATCAGGTTTCTCAGAGTGATCTGCTGCAGGGTGAGGGGGAACTCCTATCTCCTCCCTGATATACTATCATATAATTGCTTAAATGCCACATACTCCACAGAGAAACCTGGATATATGTGTCTCAGGAAGTCAAGTTTGAAAGTAGATTGAGTAGAATTCATTACTTATGGGTCAATATTTTAACTCAAAGAACATTTAACTAGCCTTGTAAAGGGCACCTGCCTGATATTAATACAAGATGTCTCCAAAAGGCAGTCACAAAGTTGAACAGGAAAAGAGGGGAGAGAAAGGTGACTCTTGGCTCTACACATGTAAAAAAGCCTCTTGAGAATATAATACCTACATGGGACTATAGTCGTCTTGGACAGGTGGAATGTGGGAAATGGCATTTTAGAGACAGGCAAAGGTGTGGCCCCCCCCAAAAATGAGCATGCACCTGGGTTACTCCATGAGCATGCATGTATTGGGGGGATGGAAATAATTTTGGAAAGGTGGGATCAAAGCATAAACTGGAATCTTGAGTAGAGGCAGGTAGGTTATGTTGAAAGTGGGAAGCTTTTGAAGTTTTGACATGGGAACAGGTGATTAGAGCTGTCCTTTAGAAAGATAACTGTGACTATATTTGAATAGCCTAGAGTGAGAGAAAGACCACAGGCAAGTCAGCTGAGGAAGCTACTACCTAAGTCTAGGAAGAAGAAATTCAGCTCTGAACTCTGACAGAAGCAGTGGGGAAATATTAAAACCGGTGAACCTATACTCCTAGATTTACTTGTAGATGATCTCACAGACGTTTAGGGGAATAATATTTGCCTCGAGGGAAGGGGCCGGGGCATCATTGCTCGGATCAATGGAATCAGTGTGGTTGACAGCAAGTAGTCTAGAGCCAAAATGCCTGGGTTGTCATCCCAGAACTTGGAGTTACTATATAACCCCTAGTAAGGAACTTCTTTGTGCCTTGGTTTTCTCAGCTGTAAAATGGGAATGATAATAGTATCCATTTCTAGTTCTTTTGTGGGTATTAAATTAATATATGTCAAGTACACACACACGTTGTTCACCATTACTCCTTTTGTTATTATCATTAATTTTTGAGCTGCTTAAAGAAAATAAATTTGTGACTGCGTTTGCCTGACAAGATCCTCTCGTCTGTAAAAAAGGAAGGAACTGTAGGAGACAGTGAACGACAGGGAAGCCTGGTGTGCTGCAGTCCATGGGGCTGCAAAGAGCTGGACATGACTGAGCAACTGAGCAATAAATGTGAGCAGAGGAGGTATTTAACAACAGTGCTTCTCTCATTCTAATGTGCAAGCCTATTACCTGGGGATCCTGTTAAAATGCAGACTCTGAGTCAGTAGATATGGGGTGGAGCCTGAGATTCCCCATTTCTAACAATATCTCAGCTGCTGTGAAAGGATCTGACAGCTCCTTCACTGCTTTCTCTACTTCTCTTTCCTTCTTACCAGCAGGCTTATCTTGAACTTTGGATATTAGGGGTATTTCTAGCACTTAATGTCATAACACTTAATGTCAGAGAAATTTTCCTTCATACAATAATAATTACAAAATGATTCTTATGATATATGCCAAGTGCTTTATATTCTTTATCTCAGATTCTCAGAGCAAATCTTGTAAAGATAAGGTGCTATGAAGCTCATTTTACTGATGAAAAAACATAAAGAGTCTACGTAATATGTTTGAGGTCACACAGCTCAGAAGGGCAGACCTAGGACTCAAATTCAGGGTGTGTGACAAACAGTCTTGGGCTCTTCTCAGACATTTTGCTATTTTCCAGGGGATATGACTTTCATGGACACTCCAGAGGGCAGAAGCAGTAGAAATCAGAAAGGAAAGAGCCAAAGGATGTGTAGTTATTCAGGTCTCCAGCCCATCTGTTTTACGGAGATCTCGTCATCTTGTAAATATTGAGTTTTAGGATTTATAGGTAGCCCTTGCCCCATACACAGAGCCCTATTTTGCCAGACTTTGGTTATTCTTAACAGAATCTTTTTTGGAAAGGTGTATCCCAAGACCTTTAGCTCACTTGTCAGGACACATTATAAAAAATGAATGCATTCTGATTATTGATTAAAAGATACCAAGACTGTAAATCTGGTGGTAACAAAAGTTACTGTGATGATCATTTTGTTTTGTATAGAAATATCAATCACTAAGTTGTGCACCTGGAATTAACACAGTGTTGGAGGTCAAGTATACTTTAAAAACAAAAGGTTATGAGTCTGGAAGTAGTAACATGACAAGTCTGACATACACATACACTTCTATTTTATCTGCTAGATCCTTGAAAAATAATACCTCTCCTTAGATATTAGCTATAGGAACAATGATTAGTTCACACCATGCACTACTGTGTGGAGGGATAAGGATTCAGAGTGAATCCTTCCCTCAGGGCCACCTTACATGGTTTCAAAGGAGAAGAGATATACACCCAAACATGATCAGATATGGGGGGTCACGTGAGCAGTAAACAAGCTGATTTGGCTCTGATGCTCCATCCCCAGCAGATGATACCTTGATCGGCTCCTCCAGAGGTGTTAATATCTTTGTATAACATTATCACAGTCTTTATCAAACTGCATTACAATTTGTCTATTTTCAGGTCTGTTTTTCCTAAAACAACTTTCTAAATTTTTGTTTTTCACATATTCCCTTAATGATTCTTCTCATGCCTAGAATTGCTCAGTACACACTTCACGGCTTTTTGCTTTTTTTTTTTCCCCTACATCTATGTATTGCCTGTGTTATAATTTTAAAAAGCTTTCCATTAATGCTTTTTAGTTAAATACATTTATTTTTAAAGTACCTTTATATCACTCCATGACTGAAAAACCAGGATCATTTAGATGGTAAATGTAATTAGACAGTAAATGTAAATGTAAATATGTAATAATTGAAATTTAAAAAATAATCAATTCATCATCTAAAATCATTACATATACCCCGCCTTGGGATATTTTCTACTTTAAGAAGAGCTGCCCTGGAAGACATGACCCAAGGGTAAATGGCCATGTTAATTTTTCTGTTCTCACCATTTTTCTAAGTTCCTAGTTTACATTTAATGATGAATTAATGAAAGCATAAATATGCACCAAAGGCATTAATATGGGTAGGCAGTGCTTTGGCTGGGACAGTTAGGGATGATTTTTATAGGGAATATAATATTTAAGCCAGACCTTTGATTTTGAGAAGCAAGTGGAGAAGGGGCAAAGAGATGTAAGACCACTCCAGATATCTGCCTAGGTATAGAGATAAGACCAGAGGCGTCTTCAATGTATCAACTTTACAGTGGCAGATTTATGGATCTTAATCAGCTACTTCTCTCAGGGACAAAGTTCCACTCTCAGAGCAGTGACTAATGATGGGAATTCTCAGCCTGGCAGAAAATTTGAGGGTAGCATATTCTTGAGTGGGGATTTGAGAGGGGATTTCAGCACCCCAGAAATCACATTTCTAGAGAGCTGCTTCGGAAAGGAGCTTCTTGTAGCAGCTGTCAAATGAAAAGGGCACAAACCAGTGAACTGGACACTTAAGAAGACATTAATATGCAGTCTGAAATCCTAACATACAATGTAATCCAGGATGTTCTCAGGAATGCAATTTCTGATTGAATCCAAATATCTACATTAGCCACAAGAACACACTCTTCCCACTAGGAGAAAAACAATTTAAAATCTATGAAATTGTCTCCAATTAGACTTAACTGATCATTTGTCCCCATGTGGCCAAGCTGCTGCTTAGGCTATGACTCCCTAGAAGGTTTATGGTAATGAAATGTGCAATAAATAGGTTTAATAAATGTTTCTATGCCTTGGTTGTGGGCACTTGTTCTTGCAAGACATTCACTTAAAAACAAAGCAGCAGTCCTTCTGATACCATGGTTATCCCTTGAATGAGGCAACTTTCTATTCCATTGCAGCCTCACCAGATGAGCTCAGGGTTTCTCCACACGCAGCCCTTTATATAAACAGTTAGATAAGGCCTTGCGTGGCTTCAGCACAATGTGGAACAGCCAATAAGATCTGCTATCATAATGCTGGTTAATAATGGTAGGGGGTATGAATATAGATTTGGTTTAGATAAGAATTCCCATCCCACCCCCGAAATTCACAGGGCAGAACTACAAAGAAAAAACATGAAAGGTTGCTAGAAAAAAACTGAAACAGGGAGAAATGTATTTGATTAAGACATAGGAGCTATTACTGGAAAGAGTGCAAAAAAGCCTTTCTGTTCTGCAAGGGGGCCTGAGCATATGACACAGAGAGTGTGGGTTGCTTCTAATTCCTCTAATTCAGCGATAACGTCCCCTTCTGCACACACAACTGCAGAAGGAGCCTGGGTACCCAAGGAGTCAAGTGTTTGCAGATGCATCAGAATTAGCCACCATTTAAGAAACCCACCATCTTTCAGAATGAATTCCCTACATGTCACAATAAGTTCAATTGGAAAGAAAAGAAATAGATTTTCTGTTACTTTGCTATACACATCCTCCCACCTGTATGTTGGATGTTTCAAACTACCAAATGCTGCGAGAATTTACCCAGGCATATTATTAATGCCAGCCCACCACAGCACGAACACAAATAGGCAAGATTTGGAGTACTTCAAGACTGACTGCCTAATTTGAAATTGCTTGAGTATAGTTAATCAATATTTGCTTTTTCTGAGAGATGAAGAAAGTATATTATAGTGCTGATTTCATCATTTATATGTTAAGAAAGAGTACAAAAGCTGTGTAGCGGTTCCAACGAAAGGCTTTGGTGGCAGAAATATCCAAATTATAAACATTCATGAACTGTAGCCTTAGACAAGTTACCTAACATATAAAACCATAGTCTTGGCTATAAAATGGTGATAAGACTAGTTCTTCATCCACAGAGTACATAGTGAGGGTACGTAAAATAGCATAGTGCACACTCATGGCAAAAGCTCAGTAACTATTATTACTATTAACTTAAAATTTCTCTCCTTTTCATCTTTTTTTCCTCTTTAGTGTGGGCAGGAGCTGTGATACTGACTAAAGCCAAAGGTGTAAACTCTTAACACCTAGTGAGGCTAAGCAAGTCATGTAAGCAAGCAATGTGAGTGAGGATTTTTAAGACTTTGAACATACCATGACCAATAGATGGCAACTGACTATTGTCTAGGTCAGTGACTATTACTGTGGCACACAGACAGTATGTGCTTTATCAAAAGGGAATGGGAATATGAGCTCACCGTTGCTGAGTTTTTCCAGAAATATCTGGATTCTTTCAAAATGTGACATCTCCCAATTTTTAAACATTGGCAAAGGATGCAATATATTATGATTCAATATAATGTGAATTCAATATAATTCAGTGGATACTGAATTACACATTACATTGAATTATATTGGGTACTATTATCTCCATTGACAGGCAGATGAGGCTTAGAGAAGTCAAGTCCCAGGTGTCTGACCCCAGTTGTTTGCTCAATGTCAGTCACTAGCCATACCTTTCTCTTCTCAAGAGGACTCACACTCAAAGCTACAGTGACTGTTGTTCCATATAGAAGGAAAAAAACATTGAAGAGCAGAACAGTGCTAAATTCCAGTAGTCATTATTTCTAATTCTTCTAATGTATTTAAGAAAACTTTTCATGAATTTCCTTAGCTAGGTTACTAAGGTTTTAGTTAAAATAAAACTTATGATACTTAAATGTATTCCTTTTTTCATCAATGAGATCTTAATCCAGGGAGTTAGCCAAGAATGATGGGAAGAAAAACTTGAAAAATTAGATACGGATCTGAGTTCAACTACTTAACTTCTTTATGACCCTGGGTATGACTTTAGGTGATAGTGAGATGGGGCATTGAAGCAAATAATCTCTGAAATCTCTTGAAACCCTAAACATACATAACAACCATGTTCCACAACCCTTTGGACTCACAAAATTTTGCTCAAATATTTAATAGGTTGTACAGTAGTACAATGAACGTACTTATCCACACTGAGTGCAAGGTCCTGAGGGGGATAAGAGATGAATAAAAACCCGGCCAACCTACTCCCATTGCCATTTTACATTTATACTGTCTGCTAGTCTGGAAAGCATTTTCTTATCCATTACGTCATTTGATCATTTTATCGGAAAGGAAAACAAGGCTCACCAGGGTAAAGAGAGCTTGTTCAAGGCTTCATAGCTTTTACATGGCAGAGCCTGGCATAAAACCCTTCTTCCCAGGCCCTACTTTCTCATTTAATGGAATAAGTAAAACCTACAACTGTCACCTCAGCAGTAGCTGCCACCTCCACCACCACAATTAACATATGCAGAGCATTTATCATGTGCTGGGAACATTCATGATATCGTTTAATCTTCTCTATGCTCTGTGGGAATGGTTACAGGTATCTCTGTCTACAGGCAGATGAGGCTTAGAGAAATAACTTCTCCAAGGTCATACAGACAGTGCTGAAATGAGGAACAATTAAAAATTACTCTGTTCAATTCTGACCTATCTCAGTACATGCAGTTAACAACAGTAATTAAAGTAATACCAGAGGAGAGGAAAAGGGTTGAGGAAACCAAGAAAGATTTCCAGGAGAAGGGATATTAAAGAGTGGGCAAGACTTGCTAGGTGAGATGGTCTAAAGATGCAGATGCCAAAAGGCCTTTTCAAGAATGTGTTTTGGCTGGCTGGTACAGGAGAGAACAGGGTTACCAAGCCACGATTCACACGCTTCCAAGAAGCACCAGTCCCACTGTGGTGTAAGGTTACATCGTATGGTGTAACCTACATACTCTGCAGTGTAAATGGTGCCCTCAGAGTTGTGTAATGTGGCAGCCTTGAGAGAATGAAGCTAGGATGGTAGATTGGCTCTAAATGACAGAGAGCTTTGAATGCTGCACCTGATTTAGCCCAGTTGGTAATGAGAAATGTACTGACATTTTTTTAGTGTCCTGGGGAGTTGCATGACCACTCAAGACATATTCATATAATAGTGGGATTAGATAGAGAAGAAGAGTAGAGGAAGACAGATTAATTAGGAGACTTTTGTATAGTGATAAAACCTAAATAACTATGAAGACAAGGAAAAGCAAAGAGAAGGATTTTGATCTGAGAAGCATTATTAAAACTGACTGGCCTTATAGTTTCATATGTATGTATGAAGGAGAGAGAAAAATCATTAATTTTCTAACTGGAGAGTTTAAGTGACTTATGTGAGAAACATAGAAGTCAGGAAAAGAATCAGTTGGGGACATTTTAGTTGTATTGAGTTTCAGTGAAAGCAGGTCATGCCAGTAGGAAATATATCTAGAAGTCTGTGATTGGACCTTGTGGAAGTCCTATCAGCTGAGATAGAAATTTTGGAGATCTTCCAACCTGCAGGAAGAGTTGAAGTCACTGGGCCCTTATCATGAGTCACGCCTTATTGATTTTCTTTGGGGATGTGTCTGGGGCTAGAGGATCTCTCTCTAAAATGCAGCTCTTTAAATGGAATATGCAAATCCATCTTGGCAAAGAAAGTTCCTACTGTCTTGAGGAAACCTTCCCAATATAAATTGACCCATGCAAAAGGCAATTAGTATTAATAATTTTCACAAATGCAGGAGTGTCAGTAATATTCACAAAATGATTTAAAAATTCTATAAGGTATGGTGACTCACAAAACTCCTGTGAAGTATGTTCATAAATATTGATTAAAGAGATGTCATAAACCAGATGGTGGAACACCATGATTCCTGGATTCTGTAAAGTAATAGCAATTACTATGAGGGATCAGTCTCAGGTAGAGAATTAAATTAAAAGCTCAGCATCAAAATTACTTCTATAATACTATATTTTATAGAATTAGAGATATACTTTATTTTTTATTTTAAAATTTCTACTTAAATTATAAAAATAATGTTACAAGATTATAGAAAATCTGGTGTGGAAGAGGAAGTGATCCATAATTTCCAACAACTATTTTCACATTTATATTTTTATACTGTTATCATCTTTGGGTACATACAATTATTATGTATCTTATTTTTTCTCTTAACATTTGCTCTTCTGTATTTTTCATGACAGACTTCATAGCTATTAAGTGGCCACATGACATTTCACTGAATGGATGCACCAAAAGGGACTGAGCCAAGCTCTGGTGATCAGAATCTAATTTATTTATACTTTTCAAAACAAACAGTGCCATGCTCAGGGTTCTTGTGCATATTTTTCTGTATTTTGTATTATTCCTATGAGTTAGGTTTCCATAAATGGAATGACTGTATCAAAGGAAACCTATATACATTTTATGGCTCTTAATACATGCACCAGAATTCATCTCTCAAATATTACCCTGATTTTCCCAAGTACAAGTAATGTCTGATGCCATATAATTTTAAAGTTGCTATCTAAGTAGTGAAAGAATTTGTCTCCTTTTTATTAAAACTAAATCTCTTTTTTTTAAATTAAATCTTTTTTGAAGCTAAGACATTTTCTGTAATAGCAGATATATAAGTGTATGGTTGTATATAAACCAGTATTTCCTTTCACAAAAGCAGCAACATGGATGCATTTGTATGTAAGATCCCAATCAGAACAATGGTGAATCTAATGTAGACCTTTGGAGGTTTTGTGGCATATTTTGACATTTTAAGTGTGTTCATTGAAACTTTATCAAACACTTAGTATATGCCAGCCTCCACTGGGTTACAAAGGGTAATAGACAAGGGTAAAGGGCATTACAAGCACAAAAAACAGCATTTGTAAAGCAGTGGGTGTGTGACAAAAAATAACATTTTCATTGAACGGTAGTTACTCTTTATTTTGGAGATAAAAGGCACTGTGTATCAGTTATCTACTGCTGTGTAACAAACGACTCTGAAACATGGCTTTAAACAGCGTCTAAAATTCTTCGCAATTGTGTGGGTTGGCTGGATGGATGCTCTGAAGCTTTGGCTGCAGGCACAAATGCAGCCTGTTTCTCTGGAGTGTTGGCTTGGGCTGGACTCAGCTGGAACATCTGGGCTAGCTGAGCTCCTCTTGCCGAGAAGTCATTCATTCTCAAAAGACTGGGCTGTACTTCTTCAAATGGTGCCAGCAGAGTTTCAAGAGGGGAAGCCCCAGTGCATAAACACTTATCAAGTTTCTACTTGAGTCACATGTGCTGATATTCTAGTAGCCAAAGCAAGTCACACAGCCAAGCCCATTCTCAATATGTGAGGGCACTATTACATGGACCCTTGGAGGTGTGATTCTCTGGGATTCTGTAGAGAAACAGACTCTCACGGTTTCAATGAGGGGAACAATGGGCAATGAGACTGGATACAGATGCCAGATGGCTTCAGCCTTCCTCTGCTATACTAGGTTAAGATTTTTTTCCTTATACATCCCTAAGAATGACTGGAAAGTTGGAAAGTTTTTAAAAGTTTTAGAGGCATGGAAGGGTCTTCTGTGAAGGTGTCATGCTCTGATCTCTAGTTTCAGGAGGATGACTTAGAAGAGACTGCATGATATTAGACATGGGATCATTAGGATACAACCAAGATCATCACAGTGGAAATATCATGGAGAGGAGAAAAACCATTGAGAAACATTTACTAGTAATAACAATAGTAAGATATTTATTGATCACTAACTATGTGCCTACAATCATATCTCACCCATCCATATTAACAATCACTTTATATAGATGTACTTAACTCTATTTCACACGATGAGGAAACAGGCTAAATGGTTAACATTCTAAGGTATTTGAGGCACATTTTAAAACTAGGATTACATCTTCCATCTGCTTGAAGCCAAAGTCATTTTTTCTCTACCTTGCTGAAGAATGAAAGGTTAGAAACTGCCTGTGTGGTGGATAAATCAGGAGAGAAAAACCACTTGCTCGTCTCTCATATTTAGTACTCATCAGGTCAAGTATCAAGGGAATAGCTGTGTCCTGGCTCGTAAATGCTGGGGTTGAGTGAGGAAGAAGAAATGGGAAGGAGAGAGAAGGATTGAACACAGTGGCTTGGTATTTTTTGGCACAAACACTGAAGGTTTCTGATCTCTGCTCCAGTAGCAGCAATCTCTGAGCAATCGGGGACTCATCTCCGGGAGAGGGAGAGAGCAAGTCTAGAGAGTTATTGGTATGATGCAGAGAAGATGGATAATGAAATGCAATTTAAATTCTACATTCATTTGGTAATTTTTTTAACACCAGTTTCCTCCTCCCCTCTTCATTTCTCCCTTTCAACTGGCTCTTTGTGGGTGGGTAACTCTTCTGAAATGCTTACTTCCCTCTTCTTTTGTCTTTCTGTCTTGGTCCCTGGGGAGAATGGAAATTAGCTAAGTGTGATGGGTGTTCAGGAGGCAGGCTTTGGTCCTTGGCCAAGACAGAACTAATTCCCCCTAGTAGCCAAAAGTATCAGCTGAAAGGGTTTCTTTGTTTCTTCAATATTCCAAATCAGGGCAGTTGCTATCTGTTTTAAGAAATCCATGATCCACCCAAACATATCTCTCAAATCAATTAAAATATCAATTAACATGAACCAAGTGGTAGACAGGGGAGTCAGTTTGGAGATACATAAAACAGAATAAAAAGTCCTTTACTTATAATGAATGTACAGCCTTTATGCGGGGGGTAGCAAATGTTGCAGCAGAAAGTTTTCATGTAAACAATAGTCATAACATAATGCAGACTGAAATAAATGCTAAGTAGGTGGCTCAGATGGTAAAGAATCTGCCTGCAATGTAGGAGACCTGGGTTCAATCCCTGGGTCAGGAAGATCCCCTGGAGAAGGGAATGACTACCCACTCCTGTATTCCTGCCTGTAGAAGTCCATGGGGTCACAGGAGTCAGACACGACTGAGCCACTAACACTTTCTTTCTTTTTTTTTTTTTTCACCACTAACACTTTCAATTCAGAGATAGGTACCGGATGCTGATAGCTCAGTTGTTAAAGAATCTGCCTGCAATGCAGGAGACCCCGGTTCGACTCCTGGGTTGGGAAGATCTACTGGAGAAGAGATAGGTTACCCTCTCCAGTATTCTTGGGCTTCATCTATGACTCAGCTGGTAAAGAATCCCACCTGCAATGCGGGAGAACTAGGTTCAGTCCCTGGGTTGGGAAGATCCCCTAGAGAGGGAAAGGCTACCCACTCCAGTATTCCGTCCTGGAGAATTCAAAGAATTGGACACGGCTGAGCAGCTTTCAGTTTCACTTTCACCTGATGCTGTGGAGAGGCAGAGAAAGGAAAATTTCATGTAAAGACACATGAGTTGATCTTTGAAAGATGAGGAGAAGAGGCTAAGAAGGGTGCTCAAGGTAGAGAGCACAGCCTGAACAAGCCTAGGAAATGCCTGACATGGTTATAAATGACTGGACTGTCAGGGTTAACAATTACAGATTTTTGGACAATGTAAGAAATCTCAGGATTTTTTGAAATCATTTTTCTCCAATAAACTGTCCTCTGAAAAATTCCATTCATTCAAAAGGATGTCAAAACATCACTAATCTTAGATTATTTTTCTCTTGATTAGTTATCTTAAAGTAGTGGAAACTTCAAGCTTTATTACTCATCTACTCCTTGGGGATTTAGCAAAGAGGTGACAAAGGGCAACACATCAAGCCACACTCTCCAATTATTTGTTACCCTCATGTGCACCTTGCCTGGCACATAGTGTATACTTAATAAATCTTTGTTGCCTGGACAAAAGAAAGCATATGATCCCTAACGGTGCCCCACTCTACACCATTTTCCATTATTCAGAGACCTAATGGAGCTCTTAAGTTACTTAGCTCTAATGTATCTGTCTGGATAGGCTGGGTTATGGTGTGGTAGCAAACAGCTCCAAAGATCTCAGTGGCTTAACATAGAACAGATTTATTTCTTGCTTGTGCTACTTGTCCAGTGCAGGTCAGCAGAGAGGTTTTACATGAATGACTCAGGGATTGAAAGAGGCTCCATCTTGACTCACACTTTCTGAGTCATCAAGACAGAGAAACAGGGTGTGGCAAATCCTCTACTAGCTCTTAAAGCTCCCATCCACATGTTATTCAGGTTACTTTGTCTCACGTTTAATTGTCCAGAGAAAATCATGCAGCCAGATCTGACCTCAGGGAAGAGGAAGAGAATCACAGTACTTGTGAATAGCTCTAATGATCCCCATGCTGGAACACTCACACGGTTGGTCCATTTAACTCAGCTTTCATTGAAAGAAACAATCAATGCGGTTTTGTGAATAAATATTGTGAAGATACTATTGCTTTTGTGTGCATAAGCAAGAAGGTAACCCCTTTACCAGATTTTGTGCATAAATAAAATTATTCACAAATTTTCTTAACAGAATTCTCTGCTAGTCAAGCAAATCACAATTTTGCCTTGAATCATTTTAAATCTCAGCCTAGTTTCCATGTCAATGGCAGTCCACTTGGTACTTCTTGCCTCTTATGAAATGATAGCATTTGCTCTAAAAACCCTGTTCAGTCATTGAACATCTTGCAGAAATTTAGCTAGTGTAGATATATGCCTAGCGCTTGTACTAACATTTTCTGTCTTCTATTCTGACACTTATTAGATGATTGCTTTAAAGCTATTTTTGAAGAGAGGGCTTGAAAGAGGAGAATGGATCAATCACTGTTTAGCCTGCTAGACCCCCTTTGATGTACAGTAACCAAAAGTCATTCTCATCACATCACAGAAGGTTTAGGTGAGGCAAGCTTGTGATCTCAGCTGAATTCTTAATACACGATAGGCTGTCTAGTGTCCCCACACAGGGGATGTAATTCAGTGTATAATAAAAGCTCAGTGCCCTTATTGCTGTTACTATACACAGCAGACTTACTATATACCATCTATTGTATTTTTTTGGATGAAAGAAAAAATATTAAATTATTTCCTGACTGCTTTTCAAAGTCTACTTAACCAATTCACTGCTGCTAATTAGCATCCGGGTGCCCTCATAGAGCAACAGCCTGGGCCATTCCTAGTCTTCCTCGTGAATCAGACCTCCATAAGACTACTGTCCCCTTGTGGTGATGAACAAAGTGTGCCTATGCCATGATAAACTTGAGGCTGTTTTCAAAGGACTTGGAACATGCTGGCCATCTCGTTGTATTATCTGTCAATTGAAATCATGGAATAAGGTAAAATAAGGTCCAAAGATAGCTTTGTATATTGACCTTTGCTCAAGAAAATGCTCAATGGCTGAGACAGTTCATAGATAACCTAGTTTCTTAGCCTCTTGGCCTCTTGCAACAATAATGTAGTTGCCACCTCAGCAGACATATTATATAATCAATACTTAGATGGCCATTATTGCTGTCGGGCATTAAAAAGTGCATTCAAGAGGCATGAGACTCTTCTGGAAACACTCATTTTGTCAACCAGGGCAGTCTTTAGGGAGGGTTTCCCTCCAAAAGCAGCCAGCCAGAGGAAATGTCGACCATGTCAAATGTCAAGCAGAGTTTCTAGGGCAGCAATGTACCATGGGTCTCTTCCCTCCCCCAGTAGGTTCCTGGACATAGGAGTGACTCTTACTAATCAATCTAAGAAACCATCCATTTCGGGTGTCCAAATATTTCCTTTACCTTTTTGATTCAGATTTTTCCTCCAACCCAAACATTATGAAAAGCAGAGATTGAGCCTTTCTATCTATCATTGTAACCACACTAATGAATACTAACTGGACAAAGGAAGTTGAAAATACAAAATACAAACAAAACAAAACAAATCCCACAACCTGGTGGTCCTGAATGTGAATGAATATTTTTTCTTTGTAAATATGAGTAAAAGAATGATATTGCTCAGCTAATCTCTCAAGGGCTATAATGCCCAATGGGATGGAGTAAGGAAACCATTTCATTAAAAAATTTATGGTTTGAGTCTCAGGAAGACATTCTCTGAATTTGACATTTTTTATTTGAGAAAGTAGAGATATAGTTGATTTTCCCAGAGTTTGTGTTTATTTTCTAGAGATTATGAATAGTTTTATACAAAGCCAGAATTAGGTCATGCTTTCCATGATCATCAAAGACCTGTATTAAAAACTTTAGTAATACATATATGGCTAGAATGTATCTCATTTATTTTGTGAAAACCACAGTCATAAGGGGATATGGAATGAGAAGAGGCATGTTAAAATGCTAACAAAGAAATCTCCTCTCAATTCCCCACCACCCTCCAAAAAATATTCAAGCAAGCATGTAGGATTTGCAATCATGCTTCAGCGGGGGGGTCAGAGATCAGAAATAAATGGTGGGCCACAACATGCAGAGCTTTTAAAAAATAATGTCACATTCTTTCATTCTCAGCATAAGAAATGGGCAACTTGTTCAGGGCAAATAATTGTTTGAACTGAGGATTTTATTATTAATCTCTGAAGACTGCTGAATTTAGGGTCACAGTAAGGGTTGATTAGGTACAAGGTGCATAAAGCTCTCCTCTGTCGATGCTATTGAAAGAAGCAAGTAATTTAGATTCAGAATTGGTCTTGGATTGAAGCTCACTCCATTACCGACCATTTTCAATTTCAGCTATACAATAAACATCAAGCTCGGCAAGGAAATTAGTACATTTGGTAATGTATTGGAAGAGATGGGTGGGTCTTTGACAAGATGACACTTATCACCAAAGCTTCAGTTAATGAAACCCTTGAGTGGTATCTGCGTTTGACATATTTTGACATTTTTTGAAATCACATCCAGCGTTTTTTCCCCCACAATGTTCTTCTTTATGAGAGAAAAAAAATCCATCTATCTTTAAAATGAGTACTGAAGTACTGCAATATTATTGGAAAAAAAATTAAAGAGATGCCGTCTGCCACTGACAGGAAGAACAGGGCACTTTCTCAAAATCCATAAGAAGCAACAGATTCATAGGATAAATTTTATTCAAATGAAGCCCACGATGTATTTACAGGAGAGGCTTCAGACTTAAATGGAGCATGTTTTATCATACCTTCCCTAAAAGTACCTTTCACTGTAAAATGTGATCTCATTAATGTGACTATGATTTACATTGCTGCAGAAAAATTTGCCAATTTTGGGTAATTATTTCTGAACAAAATAGTTTTCTTTTTCTTTTTTTCCCTGCCAGGAGACTGCTTGTACCTTGGTAAAGGTGGGACTTTAAAAAGAGAAAATAATGAAAGGGAACAGAAAATGAAGACCATATAGCAAAAAAAAAAAAAAAAAAAAAAGTTGAGAAAGAAAACTGCAGGGGAAAATAAAAGTACAAAATAAATAGGGGAAAAGCAGATAAGAATGAAGCCATCAAGAATGAACAATTTCTGGCCCTAAACTAGTTCTGACTAGATCACAATCCATATTCTCTCACCAGAGTTCTCACGTTTATGTATAATTAAATGCTGTTTTATTGCCAACTGGCCTAGATAATGAAAAACCAGAAAAGGAAGAAAAATGCTTCCAAAGTGACTGAAAATTTAGGCTCACACATTCTGAGGAGTGGTTTCTGTTATTTACTTTTTAGTTTTTTCTGAAAGCTGGGTAAAATTATTATGTATTCAGATATTTTAAATCTCACACAGCTCTATTGTTCATGCCATGTTTTTTATCCAGTGCTAGGGGAACAATACAACAAAAAATACAAAGCGTGCTAAATGGGGGGGCCTTCCTGAACCCTACCAGACCGGGGTGGCACTTGCAGTGTGTGGTAGGCCCAGCCGGGTGGTCTCCTTCATACATCAGTTACCCACCACGCGGAGGAGGTCACCTTGAAGTTTGGAAGGGGGGATAGGAGAGAAAAAGAATGAGGGAGGCAGAAAGAGCAGAGTCAGTAGAGAAAAAAGGCTGCTTTGTACAAGATAGATGCTCTCGAAGAATTCAAAACACATCAAGAAGACTGTTTTTTTAACCTCCACTCTGTAGGTGATTTCTTATACCCTTTAGATTCCTACCCTTTCTGACTTCCATAATCCAAATTTAAGATCCCAGATCGTATAGTTAAGGGGAAAACTAGCCTCTGTACTTACTATAGGTCTTAATATTCTCACCTCAAAACCCTGCTTCCACATTTCCCTGACTGCCAACTCTGTCTTACTCCCTAGGATATTAATTTTAGCATGTAAAAATTCAATGAGTACTGTAGAGTTGTTTGGTCATTTAATAATCCAGGGTTTTATGATTATTTTTTACTGTTCCTCATTTGTCCTGCAAGTGTGGAAAATCAGTTAACTGTGTTTAAGTATAATACTATGTCACGTGGCCTCAAGAATGGCACTCCAGTTTAACTGTTGTTAATATCACAGTATGACCTTCAGACAAGTCTAAAGAGTCTTCCTTCTATTTTTCCAATTTTAGTAATAAATATGGAGTAACCATACTTTGAGTGAGAGGCTATTACTTCCTATATTCAGTGACACTGTTTAGTTGGGAGGCACTGGAAATGTTTACCAATCTAGTCTAGTTGATATCCATGCCATAACAGTTAAATATTTTTATGTACAAAATATTTACAAGAATGGCTGTTGGTTACCAATGAAGCACTTATTACCATTGTAATTGGTTAATAATTTGTGTAATCATTTATTTAATGCTTCGTCATCCCCTCTAACACTCACCTCTTGAGAGAACTCAGGAAATTTTCTTTATCTCTTGTTTAAGGCAATCTTGCAATATAGAAGTTATCAAAATATTTTTTTTAATTAAATTTTTATTTTTACTTTATTTTACTTTACAATACTGCATTGGTTTTGCCATACATTGACATGAATTCACCACGGGTGTACATGTGTTCCCAAACATGAGCCCCCCTCCCACCTCCCTCCCCATAACATCTCTCTGGGTCATCCCCGTGCACCAGCCCCAAGCATGCTGTATCCTGCATCGGACATAGACTGGCAATTCAATTCTTACATGATAGTATACATGTTTCAATGCCATTCTCCCAGATCATCCCACACTTTCCCTCTCCCTCTCCCTCTGAGTCCAAAAGTCTGCTATACACATCTGTGTCTTTTTTGCTGTTTTGCATACAGGGTCATCATTGCCATCTTTCTATTTTTTTTTTTGAATTATTTCAGCAACTTTAATAACATTTGGGTCTTTCTTATGCTTTTTCTTCCTGGATCTCTGCTTTTTTTTTTTTAATTAATTAATTAATTTATTTATTTTTAGTTTTTTATTTTTTAAATTTTACAATCTTTAATTCTTACATGCATTCCCAAACATGAACCCCCCTCCCACCTCCCTCCCCATAACATCTCTCTGGGTCATCCCCATGCACCAGCCCCAAGCATGCTGCATCCTGCGTCAGACATAGACTGGCGATTCAATTCTTACATGATAGTATACATGTTAGAATGTCATTCTCCCAAATCATCCCACCCTCTCCCTCTCCCTCTGAGTCCAAAAGTCCGTTATACACAGCTGTGTCTCTTTCCCTGTCTTGCATACAGGGTCGTCATTGCCATCTTCCTAAATTCCATATATATGTGTTAGTATACTGTATTGGTGTTTTTCTTTCTGGCTTACTTCACTCTGTATAATCAGCTCCAGTTTCATCCATCTCATCAGAACTGATTCAAATGTATTCTTTTTAATGGCTGAGTAATACTCCATTGTGTATGTGTACCACAGCTTTCTTATCCATTCATCTGCTGATGGACATCTAGGTTGTTTCCATGTCCTGGCTATTATAAACAGTGCTGCGATGAACATTGGGGTACATGTGTCTCTTTCAATTCTGGTTTCCTCGGTGTGTATGCCCAGCAGTGGGATTGCTGGGTCATAAGGCAGTTCTATTTGCAATTTTTTAAGGAATCTCCACACTGTTCTCCATAGTGGCTGTCCTAGTTTGCATTCCCACCAACAGTGTAGGAGGGTTCCCTTTTCTCCACACCCTCTCCAGCATTTATTGCTTGCAGATTTTTGGATCGCAGCCATTCTGACTGGTGTGAAGTGGTACCTCACTGTGGTTTTGATTTGCATTTCTCTAATAATAAGTGATGTTGAGCATCAGATATTTTTTTGAACAACTAAATTGAGGATTCCCCACATATACACATTTTAAGAGTTGTAATGGCCCTAGGAGAACGATCACTTTAACCTCTTTGTAGAACTAACTGCTTATTCTCTCAGAGTAATTCTGGCATTGAATACTGCAAAAACTAGAGGAACATTTTTTACTGTGGATTCTTATTTGATCTGTGTTTTAGAAAGCTATTTTTGTGATCAGCTTTGCCTGACATCCTGGAGTTCAATATCTTTAGAATTAAACCTCTCATCTTCTGCAGAATAGAGAATGAGCAGTAACTCAGCTTCTTATGATGGAGGAACAGATCTGAGGGTCCAACTGCAAATTATAGCATTTTAAGGTAACTCTTCTGTTTCCATCCTTAACTGAACACCCTTCTTGTAAGTCCATTGTGCCTACAGATCCTGGACTTCCCTGGAGTAATTTGATTTGAAGCATCTTGAGTCTAGGCTTGTCAAGCTGCTAGTCTAGGTTTCAGCTTACTCTGGGCTGTTTAGTCAAAAATGTGGTTGCTGTTTTTCCTATCCCATTCTCCTTGTTTCCGTGCTGTCGTTTTAGTATGGTTTTGTGAAGAAGAATACGTCAAAGCATGTGTTCAGTTTATTATTTCATGGTTTTAATATACTTTCCTATTTTATTATTATGAAACGTTTGACACAAGCAATAGAATCTAAAAGTATATTTCTATAAAGATTGTACATATGTATATATGTATGTGTATGTATTTATACACATGTATATGTACTATATAATATGCTCTGCCAATCAATGGACTGTATCTGTCAGGTAAAACCATGATAAAGTGAACATCCATATATACATCACCTAAATACCCATGTGCTCCTCCCTGTATTCTCTTGCTTCCCCACTAAAGGTTAACTATTATCCCAAATTTTGTGCTTACAATTCTCTTGTTTTTCCTTTCAATTTTTCTCACTTATATATATTTTCCTATATTAATCTGCTTTGCTAAGTTATGCTTCAGTGGTAACTTATACAAAGAAATATTGAATATTTTGCTCAAGTACACATTTGGTACAGGTTGGCTGTGTGTCTGTGAGTCAGCTTTGATTTTGTTCTGGGTCTTTGTCATTCCAGGACTCAGACTAAAGGAGAAGCTCCATCTCAGTCTCATTGTGAAGTAAAAAGAGCAGTGGCAACACCATGGATGACTCTTAAAACTTCTGCTGGAAATGGCTCCGTTCCACCATGTTTCACTGGCCAAGCCTGTTATAAGTAAGGAAGGTATATTGCAGGGAGGAGCACTACAAGATACATGACCAAGGACAGGAATGCATAATCTTCTTTCAGGAAATGACGGTGAATAGGGGGAAACAATAAAACTGACCCAAGTTTGTTCTCTTGGTTACAGTTATTGATTTCTTGTTCTCCCAGGTAATGATATACTTTCCCCAACCTCAAGGGAAACAGCTTAAATGATGTATCCATTAAAGTATCAGATTCTAGGTCCAGGGTTCTATGGTAATCTTAACATTAGGTCCAGAACATTGGGTCCAGATACAGTTCCTCTTCATTTGTAGACCCATGAGCTAAAACAGCCTGCCAAGTATAGCAGTTCTGAAATTCCACTGGGCAAATGCTGTGAGGGCCCTCCAACAGTGGGGGGAGGAAATGCCTCTGGATTAAGTTCATTCTGCTCTGTCTCCAGCTCCCCAGCCCATGGTTATAAACAACTCTTGACTCAAACCTCTGGGCAGTTTTTCCTTTTCTATTACTCTAATGGGCTACCTCTGAAATGGGCACTGGAGAATATGCACTCTTGGGAGTTAAGAATTTCCTGCTTCCTGCTCTTATACTTAGAACAGACACAATCTCCTTTATCCTAGGCTCATGGCTATTTTGGCAGCGTAATTCTCCCACCAAGTTCATCAGCTTTTCTGTACCAACAGCCACATAGGCAATTCCTTTCAAGACATGCCTCTCTTTCTCCAGTCTTCCATGGAGGCTCTGTTGAACTTTATCAGACTTCTCTGAGGGCACTATACCCTTAGGTTCTTTTAAGCCATTTGTGTCCCTGAAAAGATTGACCAGCTATCACCATAATCAATTCAACCTAAGGCACCCCTAACATCTTTAATTCAGCCTATGACTCCAAAGTTAAGTTTTAATCAGATTTTGTCACTCAGAAGCACTCTCAGTTTTACTCTGGGATATGAGAATAGGTTGCATCCTCCAAGCCTCTAAATCCTCAGCTTTATGATCGTCTATCATTTCTTCTCATCTTTGCTTACAAACTGGCCAGTCCTTTTGTGAGCTCATTTCTTTTTCTGTATCACCATGTCAGATGTAGCCAACAGGACATGCTAGTAATGCTCTGTTTCCTAATCTCTTTGCCTAAGATCACAAAGTCATTCAGTATATTACCTGCTTTATATATTACTATGCTATTTCAAATCCTGAAGATGATGCTATGAAAGTGCTGCACTCAATATGCCAGCAAATCTGGAAAACTCAGCAGTAGCCACAGGACTGGAAAAGGTCAGTTTTCATTCCAATCCCAAAGAAAGGCATTGCCAAAGAATGCTCAAACTACCACACAATTGCACTCATCTCACACACTATTAAAGTAATGCTCAAAATTCTCCAAGCCAGGCTTCAGCAATACGTGAACCGTGAACGTCCTGATGTTCAAGTTGGTTTTAGAAAAGGCAGAGGAACCAGAGATCAAATTGCCAACATCCGCTGGATCATGGAAAAAGCAAGAGAGTTCCAGAAAAACACGACTGAGTGACTGAACTGAACTGAACTGTAGCTATGCTTCACCACTGCACAGTGCTTTGTGATCCTTCCAGCCTCCGAACGACAGTTTTTTGTTTTCCACCATTCTGCCACCAATTCAGCGGGGCATAAGTTAAAGGTTTAGTTACAGCAGCATCTGCTTTGAGGTAACAATCTCTAAACCTCTATGACTGATAAAAAAGTTATTTTTGTTCATGTTGCATAGTTTTCCATTGGCTATGGGTTCAGTTTAGTTCAGTTCAGTCACTCAGTCGGGTCTGACTCTTTGAGACCCCCTGCACTACAGCATGCCAGGCTTCCCTGTCCATCACCAACTCCTGGAGCTTACTCAAACTCATGTCCATTGAGTCAGTGATGCCGTCCAACTGTCTCATCCTCTGCCATCCCCTTCTCCTCTTGCCTTCAATCTTTCCCAGCATCAGGGTCTTTTCCAATGAGCCAGTTCTTCGCATCAGGTGGCCAAAGAATTGGAGTTTCAGCATCAGCATTAGTCTTTCTAATGAATATTCAGGACTGATTTCCTTCAGGATGGACTGGTTGGATCTTCTTACAGTCCAAGGGACTCTCAAGAATCTTCTCCAACACCACAGTTCAAAAGCATCGCTTCTTTGGTACCCACCTTTCTTTATAGTCCAACTCTCATATCCATACATGACTACTGGAAAAACCATAGCTTTGGTTAGACAGACTTTTGTTGGCAAAGTAATGTCTCTGCTTTTTAATATGTTGTCTAGGCTATGCGTTAGCTGAAGCTTTATTCCCTGTGTCTTTTCCAGAATGAAGAGAGTAGCCCCTGTCTGGGACATGCCGTGCTGTGGAAGATGGAGAAGGGTGATGGCAGAACCATGTGATGATTCTGGTCATAGGGTTTATACTTCTGGGGGTCATATGGTTTAAACATCTTCAAATATATTAATTTATGCTGGATTTCTTTTCTAAGTAATTAATTTATATTTCAACCAGGAATACTCAAGAGTCTCATCATTCTATACTCTTGAAACACTTGGTATTGTCAGACTTAGTTTAACACAATTGCCAATCAGGTGGGTACTTAGTGAGGCCTGCATTTGTATTTCTCTGTTTACATACTGCATATATCTGTAGACTATTCATATCTCCTCCTCTGTGAAATACCTAAATATCTCTTTGAGACATTTTTCTATTGGATTATTTTAATTTTTGTATTGATTTTTAGGGAGCATTTAAAACTATGCATACACTTTCATTTTTCCATTATTAGTTATATGTGTTTCAGATATATTCTCCTGTGATATGTCTTTTTACTTGCAAAATAGTGTTTCTGACAAACAGAAAACTTGAATGTAGACAAGTCCTTCAATATTTTCATTTGTAGGTAGTGTTTTTTCTATTTCACATAAATAATCCTTTTGTACACCAAAATCTTAAATGTATTATTAAATTTTTTCATGAGAATTTTGAAGTTTTGCTTTGGTAATGAAGTCTTTAATTCACCTGGAATTTATTTCTGTGTATAGTGTGACGCCTATAATTTATCCTCTTTGTACTGTTCTTCTGAACAGTATTTGAATATTTTTTATTTCAAGTCTATATAAGATTCATAAAAAAATTGTTAAGGAATATTTCCTCTTTTTCTAATCACTGGAAAAATTTCTGTAAATTTTGAATTATATGTACCCTGAAAGTTCATCAGAAAGTCTTTTCTTTTAAAAGTTTATCAGAAAGTTCATCAGAAAGTTTCTTTTCTTTTAAAAAAGTCTTTATTGTTGATTTACTTCATATAATCATAGAACTATTTAGTTATAGTTCTTTTGAGTCACTTTGATAAAATTGAAAAAAATAGAATTCTTTAAGTTTTCAAATTTAGTGGAATAAAGTCATTCATGATAGTCTCTTATTTATTCTTTAATTTCTTTTCCACCTATAGTTATATCATTTCAACCATTTTATTTATTATCTCCCCATTTTGCTTTTTCTTAATCAGTCTTCCTAGCGATATATCTAGTTAATTAATCTTCTCAAATAATAACTTCTGACTTAGATGGTGATCTGTCTTTGTTTTTTGTTATTTCCTATGATACCACTTCTCTATATATTTTTTAAATATTAAAATTATTCATAGGCCATTGGGATGGGCAAGGCTGTGATACAACCACTTTTAAGATTGAAGGCAGAAGAAGGGGATGATAGAGGATGAGATGGTTGAATGGCATCACTGACTCAATGAACATGAGTTTGAGCAAACTTTGGGAGATAGTGAACAACAGGCAAGCCTGGCGTGCTGCAGTCCATGGGGTTACAAAGAGTCAGACATGACTTGGCAACTAAACAATAAGAAAATCCTTAAAATGCTACCAAAAAGCTACTAGAGCTCATAAATGAATTTGGTAAAGTTATAGGATACAAAGTTAATATACAGAAATCTGTTGCATTTTTATACACTAACAATAAAATATCAGAAAGACAAATTAAAGAATCAACCCCATTTACCATTGCATCAAAAAAGAAAAAACACCTAGGAGTAAACCTGCCTAAGGAGGCAAATGACCTGTACTTCAAAAACTATAAGATGCTGATAATATTGAAGACAACACAACAGATGGAAAGATACACCATGTTCTTGGATTGAAAAAATCAACATTGTTAAAATGACCATACTATCCAGATCATGTTGCCCCATGGGAGTATCTGGGCCCCAATGGGGCAGCAGTGTGGGCCCATGGCGGCAAGGACACTATTTAGGCTGTCGCGGTCTTCACAGGCCAGGCTGTACTCAGGTCAACACACCTTTCCTTCAGGGCAGCTGGAACAAAACTCCAAATACTAAGTAGACATTTCTGCAGGAAGATATAGATGGACAACAAGCACAGGAAAAGATGCTCAACATCACTAATTACTAAAGAAATGCAAGTCAAAACTACAGTAAGTTATTACCTCATGTTGGTCAGAATGGCCATCATCAAAAAGTCTACAAATGATATATGCTGGAGAGGGTGTAGAGAAAAGGGAACTCTCCCAAGCTATTGTAATGAGAAGGTAAATTGGTTCAGCCAGTATGGAGAAGAGTATGGAGGTTCCTTAAGAAACTAAAAACTATTACCCTATGATCCAGGAATCCCACTCCTGGACATATATTCAGAAAGGACGAAAACTCTAACCCCAAAAGATACATGCACACCAATTTTCAAGGCAGCATTATTCACAAGAGCCAAGACATGGAAGCAATCTATTTGTCCATCAAAAGATAAGTGGACAAAGTAGATGTGGTATATACATATAATGGAATATTATTCAGCCATATAAAAGAATGAAATAATTCCATTTGCAGCAACATGGATGAACCTCGAGATTATCATACAAAGTAAAGTAACCCACAGTGAAAGGCAAATATCATATGATATCACTCACAGGTGGAAGCTAATGTTTTAAAAAAGATACAAATAAATTTATTTACAAAACAGACTTATTGAAAATAAACTGACAGTTATCAAAGTAGGGGAGGGATAAATTAGGAGTTTGAGATTAACAAATAGACACCACCATACATAAAATTAAAAGATGCTTACTCCTTAAAAAGAAAGTTATGACCAACCTAGATAGCATATTCAAAAGCAGAGACATTACTTTGCCAACTAAGGTCCGTCTAGTCAAGGCTATGGTTTTTTCTGTGGTCATGTATGGATGTGAGAGCTGGACTATGAAGAAATCTGAGCGCCGAAGAATTGATGCTTTTGAACTGTGGTGTTGGAGAAGACTCTTGAGAGTCCCTTGGATGGCAAGGAGACCCAACCAGTCCATTCTAAAGGAGATCAGTCCTGGGTGTTCATTGGAAGGACTGATGCTAAAGCTGAAACTCCAATAGTTTGGCCACCTCATGCAAAGAGTTGACTCATTGGAAAAGACCCTGATGCTGGGAGGGATTGTGGGCAGGAGGAGAAGGGGACGACAGAGGATGAGGTGGTTGGATTGCATCACTGACTCAATGGACATGAGTTTGAGTAAATTCTGGGAGGTGGTGATGGACAGGGAGGCCTGGTGTGCTGCAATTCATGGGGTCACAAAGAGTCAGACATGACTGAGCGACTGAACTGAACTGGACTGAACTGATACATAAAATAAACAGTAAGGACCTACTGTATAGCACAGGTAACCATATTCAATATCTTATAAAACCTATGATGAGCAAGAATATATATATGTACATATAACTGAATACTGTGCTGTTCATCTGAAACTATCACAATATTGTATAAACCAACTACACTTTGATGAAAAAACAGAATTCTAGTGAATGTGGCAAAACAAACAGAAAACTTATGGTTTGAAATTACATATTTTCATGGCTTTAAGAAAAACGTTTAGTCAAAAATAAAATGAAAATATTTTCAGTTCAGTTCAGTCATTCAGTCATGTTTGACTTTAGTTCTACATGTATAATAAAGCACTAGAAAGCACTGGAGGAAAATACCTAGAACAGTTAAAGTTTGGTGACAGATTTGCAACTTTCTTATACCCGTAATAAAATAGGACTCCTCTGGGGCCTCAGTGGCATTTTGTGGCTCATCACAGCATCAATAAACTCATATAAAGAGCCAATGATTAAAAAAAAGTCTAACTTTTTATTATATAGTATTAGCATTGATTCAAATAAATAGGCACTTAATTTTCAGCACAAGGTACACAAAATTGTGAACTCAATGTTACAGAAAGTGTTTTTCCAATAAGGAATTATTTAGGGCAATAGTGGATTCCCTGGAAGAAAATATTTGTAGAAGCTGAATTACTCTAAGAAGGTGCATAAGGTCTTTTTTTCATTCCAATCCCAAAGAAAGGCAATGCCAAAGAATGCTCAAACTACCACTCAGTTGCACTCATCTCACACACTAGTAAAGTAATGCTCAAAATTCTCCAAGTCAGACTTAAACAGTGCCGTGAACTGTTGAACTTCCAGATGTTCAAGTGGGATTTAGAAAAAGCAGAGGAACCAGAAATCAAATTGCCAACATCTGCTGGATCACTGAAAAAGCAAGAGAGTTCCAGAAAAACATCTACTTCTGCTTTATTGACTACACCAAGGCCTTTGACTGTGTGGATCACAACCAATTGTGGAAAATTCTTCAAAAGAAGGGCATAACAGACCACCTGACCTGCCTCCTGAGAAATCTGTATGCAGGTCAAGAAACAACATTTAGAACTGGACATGGAACAACAGACTGGTTCTAAATTAGGAAAGGAGTATATCAAGGCTGTATATTGTCACCCTGCTTATTTAACTTATATATAGAGTACATCATGAGAAACACTGGGCTGGAGGAAGCACAAGCTGGAATCAAGATTGCTGGGAGAAATATCAATAACTTCAGATATGCAGATGACACCACCCTTATGGCAGAGAGTGAAGAAAAACTAAAGAGTCTCTTGAGGAAAGTGAAAAAGGAGAGTGAAAAAGTTGGCTTAAAGCTCAACATTCAGAAAACAAAGATCATGGCATCTCGTCCCATCACTTCATGGGAAATAGATGGGGAAACAGTGGAAACAGTGGCTGACTTTATTTTTGGGGATCCCCTCCCAAATCACTGCAGATGGTGACTGCAGCCAAGAAATTAAAAGATGCTTGCTCCTTAGAAGAAAAGTTATGACCAACCTAGATAGCATATTTAAAAGCAGAGAAATTATTTTGCCAACAAAGTTCATCTTGGCAAAGCTGTGGTTTTTCCAGTAGTCATGTATGGATGTGAGAGTTGGAGTATAAAGAAAGCTGAGTGCCAAAGAATTGATGCTTTTCAATTGTGGTTTTGAAGAAGACTCTCAAGAGTCCTTCGACAGCATGGAGATCCAACCAGTTCATCCTAAAGGAAATCAGTCCTGAATATTCATTGGAAGGACTGATGCTGAAGCTGAAGCTCCGATACTTTGGCCACCTGATGTGAAGAACTGGCTCATTGGAAAAGACCCTGATGCTGGGAAAGATTGACGGCAGGAGAAGGGGATGACAGAGGATGAGATGGTTGGTTGGCATCACTGACTCAATGGACATGAGCATGAGTAAACCCTGGGAGTTGGTGATGGACAGGGAGGCCTGGCGTGCGGCAGTTCGTGGGGTCACAAAGCATCAGACACGACTGGGCAACTGAACTGAACTGTAGTTTCACATAATTAATTTCATTCAAATTTAATAATTTTTGCCATCATTACCTATAATTTCTTGAATATATTCTTCCAACTGGCTGGTTAAGTTTTTAATTTATTCTAAGAAATTATATCTATGAAATAATAGTTTGGATATACTAACAATCTTTCTGGTATAAATTTATGTAAACAATTAACTACTGAAATTGTAAAAATATTCACTCCACCAGTTTCCACTCCCAGTAATGTCAAACTATGTAACTTTTTCATTTGTTCTGACAAAAGACAAAAATCAGGCAAAATACTTTTAAAAATTTTATTCTGAAGGTACTGTAAAGCCAACAATATAATGAAGAATTCTTGTTCCACAGTGCGAGAGAGGGAGATAGTCAGAGGTGAAACTGAAGTTTAGAGCTCCATTTTCCTTGGTATAGTTTTCTAATTTTGGAATAAGCACCTGAGAGGCTAAGTGAAACTTTGACATTTTCATGAGGCTCTAAGAAGATTTTAGTCCAGAGCCCTGCAAGGTGATGAACAGACACACTGAATACTCCTGTTTTGGGATGAGACCATAAACGGATATATCGTAAGGAATAGGGTAAGTCAGAAAAGCCAAATTCTTGTAGCTCAGCCTTGAATTATCTTAATCCTTGAAATAGAATTAAAGGAATACCAATTTATTAGTCTTTGGTATCCAAGAACGCCTGTGCACTCAGATCTTGCTGAAGTTCTCAAATGCCTTTCTACATAGTGTAATATATCTCAGGCACTATATTATTCCTATAAACAATTTAAAGCTATAACTTCTAGCACATAATTTGAAAACGGCTCCATGATGAGCAAGAGAATATGAGAAAAATCCAGCAGACACTACAACAGTAAAAATTAATCTGTAGGAGCTTCAGAAATAGATATAACCAAATAAAAGCTTTAAAATAAATCTGCTTCTCATGTTCAAGAAGATAAAAGACAGATTAAGAAGTCTGGCAGAGAAAGAAGAACTCAATGAAATCTTTAAACCTGAAAATAAGAACTGAAATTAGGAATCAATAGATGGGTTTAATAGTAGAATATACACAATCTAAGAGAGATTAATAACGTGGAATATTCTTAGTAAGCCCAGTAAAAATGAAATGATAATAACAGAAAAGATGATAACAGAGGTAGAAGATGCAGTGAGAAGGTATAACATTTTAATAGAGTCCTAAAAATGGAGGAGAAAAATAATAGACCTGAAGTACAAAGAAAAGAGAGATATAATCAGACTGAAGTGAATTTTGAAGTGATAGTAGGTGAGAATTTTCTAAAACCAGAGAAAGGCATCAAGCTATCTACTCAGAATCACTATAAATCCCAGGAAGAATATCCAAAAGAGAAATCCACACCGAGGCACTAAATAATAAAACTGCTAAAACCCCCAAATGGAAAAAAAAAAAGAAAAGTTATAGAAACTATTACCATTAAAAGAGTGATAATCAGACACATAGCTGACTGCTCAGCAGAAACAATGAATATCACCTAAGAATGGAACAGTGTCTTTATAAAGTGTTATAAAAACTTTTTAAAATGGAGGCAGATTACTTTACAATATTGTAGTGGTTTTTCCCATACATTGACATGAATCAGCCATGGGTGTACATGTGTTCCCCATCCTGAACCCCCCTCCCATCTTCCTCCCCATCCCATCCCTCTGGGTCATCCAGTGCACCAGCCCTGAGTACCCTGTATCATGCCTCGAACCTGGACTGGCAATCTGTTTCACATATGATAATATACAAGTTTCAATGCTATTCTCTCAGATCAACCCACTCTCACCTTCTCCCACAGAATTCAAAAGACTGTTCTATATATCTGTGTCTATTTTGCTGTCTCACATATAAGGTTATTGTTACCATCTTTCTAAATTCCGTATATATGCCTTAGTATACGGTATTGGTGTTTTTCTTTCTGGCTTACTTCACTCTGTATAAAAGGCTCCAGTTTCATCCATCTCATTAGAACTGATTCAAATGTATTCTTTTTAATGGCTGAGTAATATTCCATTGTGTATATGTGCCACGGCTTTCTTATCCATTCGTCTGCTGATGGACATCTAGGTTGCTTCTGTGTCCTCGCTATTATAAACAGTGCTGTGATGAACATTGGAGTACACGTGTCTCTTTCAATTCTGGTTTCCTTGGTGTGTATGCCCAGCAGTGGGATTGCTGGGTCATAAGGCAGTTCTATTTCCAGTTTTTTAAGGAATCTCCACACTGTTCTTCATAGTGGCTGAACTAGTTTGTATTCCCACCAACAGTGTAAGAGGGTTCCCTTTTCTCCACACCCTTTCCCGCATTTATTGTTTGTAGATTTTTGGATAGCAGCCATTCTGACTGGCATGAGATGGTACCTCATTGTGGTTTTGATTTGCATTTCTCTGATAATGAGTGATGTTGAGCATCTTTTCATGTGTTTGTTAGCCATCTGTACATCTTCTTTGGAGAAATGTCTGTTTAGTTCCTTGGCCCATTTTTTGATTGGGTCATTTTATTTTTTTTTTCTCGAATTGAGCTGCAGGAGTTGCTTGTATATTTTTGAGATTAATTCTGTCAGTTGCTTCATTTGCTATTATTTTCTCCAATTCTGAAGGCTGTCTTTTCACCTTGCTTATAGTTTACTTTGTTGTGTAAAAGCTTTTAAGTTTAATTAGGTCCCATTTGTTTATTTTTGCTTTTATTTCCATTACTATTGGAGGTGGGTCATAGAGGGTCCTGCTGTGATCTATGTCAGAGAGTGTTTTGCCTATGTTCTCCTCTAGGGGTTTTATAGTTTCTGGTCTTATGTTTAGATCTTTAATCCATTTTGGGTTTATTTTTGTTTACGGTGTTAGAAAGTGTTCTAGTTTCATTCTTTTACAAGTGGTTGACCAGTTTTTCCAACACCACTTGTTAAAGAGATTGTCTTTTCTCCATTGTATATTTTTGCCTCCTTTGTCAAAGATAAGGTGTCCATATGTGTGTGGATTTATCTCTGGGCTTTCTATTCTGTTCCATTGATCTATATTTCTGTCTTTGTGCCAGTACCATACTGTCTTGATGACTGTAGCATTGTAGTATAGCCTGAAGTCAGGCAGGTTGATTCCTCCAGTTCCATTCTTCTTTCTCAAGATTGCTTTGGCTATTCGAGGTTTTTTGTATTTCCATACAAATTGTGAAATTATTTGTTCTAGTTCTGTGAAAAATACCGTTGGTAGCTTGATAGGGATTGAATTGAGTCTATAGATTGCTTTGGGTAGTATACTCATTTTCACTATATTGATTCTTCCAATCCAGGAACTTCGTATATTTCTCCATTTATCTGTGTCATCTTTGATTTCTTTCATCAGTGTTTTATAGTTTTCTATATATAGGTCTTTAGTTTCTTTAGGTAGATATATTCCTAAGTATTTTATTCTTTTCATTGCAATGGTGAATGGAATTGTTTCCTTAATTTCTCTTTCTGTTTTCTCATTGTTAGTGTATAGGAATGCAAGGGATTTCTGTGTTAATTTTATATCCTTCAATTTTACTATATTAATTGATTAGCTCTAGTAATTTTCTGGTAGAATCTTTAAGGTTTTCTATGTAGGGGATCATGTAATCTGCAAACAGTGAGAGTTTTAGTTCTTCTTCTCCAATTTGGATTCCTTTTATTTCTTTTTCTGCTCTGATTGCTGTGGCCAAAACTTTGAAAACTATGTTGAGTAGCAGTGGTGAGAGTGGGCACCCTTGCCTTGTTCCTGACCTTAGGGGAGATGCTTTCAATTTTTCACCATTGAGGATAATGTTCGCTGTGGGTTTGTCATATATAGCTTTTATTATGTTGAGGTATGTTCCTTCTATTCTTGCTTTCTGGAGAGTTTTTATTATAAATGGATGTTGAATTTTGTCAAAGGCTTTCTCTGCATCTATTGAGATAATCATATGGCTTTTATCTTTCAATTTGTTAATGTGGTGAATTACATTGATTGATTTGCGATATTGAAGAATCTTTGCATCCCTGGGATAAAGCCCACTTGGTCATGGTGTATGATCTTTTTAATGTGTTGTTGGATTCTGATTGCTAGAATTTTGTTAAGGATTTTTGCATCTATGTTCATCAGTCATATTGGCCTGTAGTTTTCTTTCCTTGTGGCATCTTTGTCAGGTTTTGGTGTTAGAGTGATGGTGGCCTCATAGAATGAGTTTGGAAGTTTACCTCCCTCTGCAATTTTCTGGAAGAGTTTGAGTAGGATAGGTGTTAGCTCCTCTAAATTTTTGGTAGAATTCAGCTGAGAAGCCATCTGGTCCAGGGCTTTTGTTTGCTGGAAGGTTTCTGATTACAGTTTTGATTTCTGTGCTTGTGATGGGTCCGTTAAAATTTTCTATTTTTCAATTCTGGTTTCCTCGGTGTGTATGCCCAGCAGTGGGATTGCTGGGTCATAAGGTAGTTCTATTTGCAATTTTTTAAGGAATCTCCACACTGTTCTCCATAGTGGCTGTACTAGTTTGCATTCCCACCAGCAGTGTAGGAGGGTTGCCTTTTCTCCACACCCTCTCCAGCATTTATTGCTTGCAGATTTTTGGATCGCAGCCATTCTGACTGGTGTGAAGTGGTACCTCATTGTGGTTTTGATTTGCATTTCTCTAATAATGAGTGATGTTGAGCATCTTTTCATGTGTTTGTTAGCCATCCGTATGTCTTCTTTGGAGAAATGTCTATTTAGTTCTTTGGCCCATTTTTTGACTGGGTCGTTTATTTTTCTGGAATTGAGCTGCATAAGTTGCTTGTATATTTTTGAGATTAGTTGTTTGTCAGTTGCTTCATTTGCTATTATTTTCTCCCATTCTGAAGGCTGTCTTTTCACCTTGCTTATATTTTCCTTTGTTGTGCAGAAGCTTTTAATTTTAATTAGATCCCATTTGTTTATTTTTGCTTTTATTTCCAGAATTCTGAAAGAGACACATGTACCCCAATGTTCATCGCAGCACTGTTTATAATAGCCAGGACATGGAAACAACCTAGATGTCCATCAGCAGATGAATGGATAAGAAAGCTGTGGTACATATACACAATGGAGTATTACTCAGCCGTTAAAAAGAATTCATTTGAATCAGTTCTGATGAGATGGATGAAACTGGAGCCAATTATACAGAGTGAAGTAAGCCAGAAAGAAAAACACCAATACAGTATACTAACACATATATATGGAATTTAGGAAGATGGCAATGACGACCCTGTATGCAAGACAGGGAAAGAGACACAGATGTGTATAACGGACCTTTGGACTCAGAGGGAGAGGGAGAGGGTGGGATGATTTGGGAGAATGACATTCTAACATGTATACTATCATGTAAGAATTGAATCGCCAATCTATGTCTGACGCAGGATGCAGCATGCTTGGGGCTGGTGCATGGGGATGACCCAGAGAGATGTTATGGGGAGGGAGGTGGGAGGGGGGTTCATGTTTGGAAACGCATGTAAGAATTAAAGATATTGCAATTAAAAAAATAAAAAACTAAAAAAAAATTTTTTTCTATTTTTTCCTGGTTCACTCTTGGAAAGTTATGCTTTTCTAAGAATTTGTCCATTTCTTCCAAGTTGTTCATTCTATTGGCATATAGTTGCTGATTGTAGTCTCTTATAATCCTTTGCATTTCTGCATTGTCTGTTGTGATTTCTCCATTTTCATTTCTAATTTTGTTGATTTGATTCTTCTCCCTTTGTTTCTTGATGAGTCTGGCTAATGGTTTGTCAATTTCATTTATCTTTCCAAAGAACCAGCTTTTAGCTTTGTTGATTTTTGCTATGATCTCTTCTGTTTCTTTTACATTTATTTCTGCCCTAATTTTTAAGATTTCTTTCCTTCTGCTAACCCTGGGGTTCTTCATTTCTTCCTTTTCTAGTTGCTTTAGGTGTAGAGTTAGGTTATTTATTTGACTGTTTTCTTGTTTCTTGAGGTAAGCCTGTATTGCTATGAATCTTCCCCTTAGCACTGCTTTACAGTGTCCCATAGGTTTTGGGTTGTTGTGTTTTTATTTTCATTCGTTTCTATGCATATTTTGATTTCTTCTATGATT
Organism: Ovis canadensis; assembly: GCF_042477335.2. Lineage (NCBI taxonomy): Eukaryota > Metazoa > Chordata > Mammalia > Artiodactyla > Bovidae > Ovis > Ovis canadensis. The sequence goes on from NC_091245.1 coordinate 208,911,940, forward strand.
TGTTGGTTATTTAGAAGCATGTTATTTAGCCTTATATTGGAATTTATAGGTTTTTTTTTTTTTCCCCCTGTAACTGACATCTAATCTTACTGAATTGTGGTCAGAAAAGATACTTGGAATGACTTCAATTTTTTTTGAATTTACCAAGGCTAGATTTATGGCCCAGGATGTGATCTATCCTGGAGAAGTTTCCATGTGCACTTGAGAAAAAGGTGAAACTCCTTGTTTTGGGGTGAAATATCCTGTAGATATCAATTAGGTCTAACTGGTCCATTGTGTCATTTAAAGTTTGTGTTTCCTTGTTAATTTTCCTGTTTAGTTGATATATCCATAGGTGTGAGTGGGTATTAAAGTCTCCCACTATTATTGTGTTATTGTTAATTTCCCCTTTCATACTTGTTAGCATTTGCCTTACATATTGCAGTGCTCCTATGTTGGGTGCATATATCTCAGCAAAAGCTGAGAGAATTCAGCACCACCAAATCAGCTGTTGCTTGTCTGTAAAGCTTTTGAATTCTTCATATTTGAATGAGATCCTTGCTGGGTAGAGTAATCTGGGCTGTAGGTTTTTCTCTTTCATCACTCTAAGTATGTGCTGCCATTCCCTTCTGGCCAGTTTCTATTGAAAGATCAGCTGGTATCCTTATGGGAATCCCCTTGTTGTTTTTCCCTTGCTGCTTTTAATATTTGTTCTTTGTGTTTGATTTTTGTTAATTTGAATTTTGTTAATTTGTTAATTTGATTAATATGTATCTTGTGGTGTTTCACCTTGGGTTTATCCTATATGGGACTCTCTGGGTTTCTTGGACTTGGATGACTATTTCCTTCCCCATTTTAGGGAACTTTTCAACTATTATTTCCTTGAGCATTTTCTCTTGGCCTTTCTTTTTGTCTTCTTCTTCTGGGACTCCTATGATTTGAATGTTGGGGCATTTCACATTGTCCCAGAGGTCCCTGAGGTTGTCCTCATTTAATTATTTTTTCTTTTTTCTTCTCTGCTTCATTTATTTCTACCATTCTATCTTCTACTTCACTTATCTTATCTTCTGCCTCAGTTATTCTACTGTTGGTTCCCTCCAGAATGTTTTTGATCTCATTTACTGCATTATTCATTATTGATTGACTCCTTTTTATTTCTTCTAGGTCCTCATTAAACATTTCTTGCATCTTCTCAATCTTTGTCTCCAGGCTATTTTTGTGTAACTCCATTTTGTTTTCAAGATTTTGGATCCATTTTACTATCATTCTGAATCCATTTTCAGGTAGACTCCCTATCTCTTTCTCTTTGGTCTGGTTTTGTAGGCATTTATCATGTTCCTTTACCTGCTGAGTATTTCTCTGCCTTTTCATCTTGTTTAAATTGCTGTGTTTGGGGTAACCTTTCTGTATTCTGGCAGTATATGGTTCCTCTTTATTGTGGAGGTTCCTCCCTATGGGTGGGGTTGGATGACTGGCTTGTCAAGGCTTCCTGCTTAGGGAAGCTTGTGTTCTGGTGGGTGGAGCTGGATTTCTTCTCTCTGGAGTGCAATGAAGTATCCAGTAGTGAGTTTTGAGATGTCTATGGGTTTGGTGTGACTTTGGGCAGTCTGTATATTAAAGCTCAGGGCTATATTCCTGCATTGCTGGAGAATTTGCATGGTATGTCTTGCTCTGGAACTTATTGGATCTTGAGTGGTGCTTAGTTTTGGTGTAGGTATGGAGGCTTTTGGATGATCTTTTATCAATTAAGGTTCCCTGGAGTCAGGAGCTCTCTGGTGTTTTCAGGTTTTGGGCTTAAGCCTCCTGCCTCTGGTTTTCAGTCTTATCCTTGCAGTAGCCTCAAGACTTCTCCACCCATATAGCATTGATGATAAAACATCTAGGTTAATGGTGAAAAGATTCTCCACAGTGAAGGAACCCAGAGGTTCACAGAGTTACATGGAGAAGAGAAGAGGGATAGGGAGATAGAGGTGACCAGGAGGAGAAGAGGGGGAATCAAAAGGGGTGAGAGCAATCTAGCCAGTAAACAATTTCTTATGTTCTCTCCACAGTCTGGAATCCTCAGAGAGGTTCACGGAGTTACACAGAGAAGAGAAGAGGGAGGAAGGAGATAGAGGTGAGCGGGAGAAAAGGGGGAATCCAAAGGAGAGAGATAGATCTAGGCATTACTCAGTTCCCTACGTGTTCTCCACAGCCCAGAACACACAAAGAGATTCACAGAGTTGGGTAGAGAAGAGGAGGAGGCGGGGGAGATAGACATGACCTGGGGGAGAAAAAGGAGAGTCAAAAGAGGGAGAGAGTAATCAAGCCAGTAATCACACTCCTAAGTAAAAATGGGTACTGGAGATTGGATTGTTAAAAGTACAAAATTGATAACAAATACCATAAAGCAAAGATTAAAAATCTAGAGCAGAGTTTAGACTCTCAAAAATACAATATTAAAAAAAACAAACAAAATTACAAAAGTATAAGAAATATATATGAAGTTTTCTTTTAGGTTTTTTTTTTTTAGCAAGGTAATAGTAGGTTATAAAAATGAATCTTAAAGGAATAATAGAGGACTTTAAAAAAGAAAAAAAATTAAAAATGATAATAGTAAAAATATTTCTAGGAATTTCTCTGGAGCTGTTGAGGGTAGTGTGGGGTCAGTTCAGGGTCAGTTCAGTTTCAGATAGTTCCTTGTTCCAGCTTATACTTCTCAAGACCTACAGGCCCCTTCCAATGTATCTGGTGTTAATTACGGGGATTTTAATCTGTTGCACCTGTCACTTCCAAATTGGTTCCCTCCGTTGGTTTCGCTTCTTCTGTTTGCAGGTCTCTTCAGTGTCTAATTTCCATCCTGACACAAGGGGGCAAAGGTGGTCTCTTGTTTAGACTCACTTGTTCAGTCATGCTGTGGGGAGGAAGGAACACTGCAAACAAATATCACTGGTGTGTGTGGGGAGTGCTCACAGTGTCTGGGCCACACTGGGTTTGCCCCCACTTATGGCATGTGTGCTTTCCCAGTCTACACTGCTCTGGCTCCAGGTTGCTCTGCAGGGAACAGGCCCTGGGTTGCGTGCACTTCCCAGGTCTAAGCCACTCAGGTTCAGGTTCTCAGGTACTCCACAAAGGCACAGACTCAGTTGGGCCTGCAGTTTGTGCCCTTCCCTGGTCTGAGCAGTTCAGGCGACCAGGTGCTTTGGAAGCACACTCTCTGCAGGTGGCAAGTGCATCCTATCACTTCCCCACGCCAGCCACTCGAATTCCTGGGTTGCAGTGGGTGCACCCATCTCCAGTGTGCCATGTGTCTCTTCTGTGGAGCTGATCTCTGGCTGCAGCCTTCCTGGCAGATGTCATTCGTCTCCTTTTGAAGACAATGGGCTGCTTTTCTGGGTGCCTGATGTCCTCTGCCAGAGTTCAGAAGTTGTTTTGTGGAATTTGCTCAGCGTTCAAATGTTCTTTCGATGAATTTATGGGGGAGAAAGTGGTCTCCCCGTCCTATTCCTCTGCCATCTTAGGACTGTCCCTATAACAACTTTCAACCTCATATCTTCTGAAATTGATAGTGAAAAAAATCTTTTCAGATTGACAAAACAATTTCCCAGAAAGAGACATACTAAAATATATATTAAAGGATGTTCTTCAGGTACAATGGAAAGTTTCCATCTCAGATGGAAACTTAGAAATGCAGGAAGTCATTAAAAGCAATGGAAAGCCTAAGTATTAGGGAGCCTGGCTCCATGTTTTGATGTTTGAATGCTAAAGGTTTTTAAACTACCCCTTCTCCCTCTTGACTTTCTGCTCCATATCTGAACAGGTTAAGAAAAAAGTCTGGGTATTCCTTCTGGTACCAGTGTGAGATTTGAATGATTTAGGCCCCTACTTACACACAAACCCTCATGTTAGCCCACCCTCTAACCACTATAAAAACTCCAAGCTAGTCTACCTTACCTGCCTCCTGCGAAACCTGTATGCAGGTCAAGAAGCAATAGTTAGAACTGGATATGGAACAACAGAATGGTTCAAAACTGAGAAAGGAGTATGTCATAGCTGTATATTGTCACCCTGCTTATTTATCTTACATGCAGAGTACATCCTGCTAAATGCCAAGCTGGATGAAGCACAAACTGGAATCAAGATTGCTGGGAGAAATATCAATAACCTTGAATATGTAGATGACACCACACTTATGGCAGAAAGCAAAGAGGAACTAACTAGCTTCTAGATGAAAGTGAAAGAGGAGAGTGAAAAGGCTGGCTTAAAAATCAACATTGAAAAAACTAAGATCATGGCATCTGGTCCCATCACTTCATGGCAAATAGATGGGCAAACAATGGAAACAGTGAGAGACTTCATTTTCTTGGGCTCCCAGATCACTGGAGATGGTGACTGCAGCCATGAAATTAGAAGATGCTTGTTCCTTGAAAGATATGACCAACTTAGACAGCATATTAAAAAGCAGAGGTATTACTTTACCAACAAAGGTCCATATAGTCAGAGCTTTGGTTTTTCCAGTAGTCATGTATGGATATGACAGTTGGACTATAAAGCTGAGTGGCAAAGAATTGATGCTTTTGAACTGCGGTGTTGGAGAAGACTCTTGAGAGCCTCTTGGACTGCAAGGAGATCCAACCAGTCCATCCTAAAGGAAATCAGTCCTGTATTCACTGGAAGGATTGATGCTGAAGCTGAAGCTCCAAAGATTTGGCCACCTGATGTGAAGAACCAGCTTATTAACAAAGACCCCGATGCTGGGAAAGATTGAACACAGGAGGAGTATGGGATGACAGAGGATGAGATGGTTGGATGGCATCACCAACCCAATGGACATGAGTTTGAGCAAGTTCTGGGACATGGTGAAGGACAGGAAAGCCTGGAGTGCTGCAGTTCATGGGGTTGCAAAGAGCTGGAAACGACTGAGCTACTGAACAACAATAACAAGTGTCATCTTCCTATTCTCCCAAATTTTTGAGACCATCTTAGGAGATCTGCCCTGCTCTCCTCAGTCAGCTTCATTACATAAGTAATAAACATATTCATACCCTGTTTAAATGTGTATGGCATCAGTATTGAAAACTAAACAAATTTTTGGCTGAGTGGTTATTCTATTTTTGAAAACTGACTGTAATGCTAAATAAATGAGTAAAAAAGATTATTGGCTATGTAAGGGAGTCATAATCAGGTATTGTTTGGCTTGTAATATATACATAAATAAAATACATACCAAATAATAGCATTTATACTTAAAGGAAGATACATAAAATTAAATCAATCTAAGTAAAATGAGGGTGAATGAAATTATTTAATGTCTTTGATCTACTTTCATTTTCTGGGTAGAGTGTGAAAGAACCAATTGATAACTAGATTTTCATAGGCCAAGAATATATGCTATAGTAAGTAAGCCAACCACTTAATAGTAAGGGTGTATAACTTTGTGGGAAATAGAAGGAAAATAGAATAATAAAAATTTATCAATATAAATGAAGTTGAGAATGAAGAGGAAAGAAAAAAGCAGACAGAATAGAAAGCTCATAATAGAATGGTAGATTTAAACTGAAATATCAGTAAGTATACTAAATATAAAGAGCATAATATTCCAATTAAAAAATAAACATTATCAGATTGCATTAAAAACACTATTCTTTTTGAGAGAATATCTAAAATCTACTGACATAAAAAGATTGCAAGTAAAAAAAGTTCCATTAAATAAAAGTTTGTATAACCATAATATCAGAAAACAGAGCTTAAGGAAAAAGTAAGAATATTTTATGGAAAATTTTGTATGTTTTTGTGTCTAATAACATAGCTTTGCAGGAGGAGAAGGGGACAACAGAGGATGAGATGGTTGGATGGCATCACCCACTTGATGGACATGAGTTTGAGTAAGCTCCAGGAGTTGGTGATGAACAGGGAAGCCTGGTGTGCTGCAGTCCATGGGGTTGCAAAGAGTCAGAAGCCACTGAACAACTGAACTGCAGTGAACTGAACATAGCCTTCAAAGGCTATGTGAAACTGACAGCAAAAAGGGATAGATAAACACAGTTATAGTGAAAGGTTATAATATACTTCTCTTTATAATAAAAGCAAACAGAAAATCAGTTTGGATATAGTGGAAAGACATGAAGAGTAAATGACCTAATTAACATGTATAGAATCATACAGACAAAAACTGAATAATGCACATTCTTTTTACATACACATGGAATATTTCAAAAAATGTATCATATTATGAACCAAGTAAGGTTCTACAAATTTCAAGCAACCAAAGTCATGCAAAGTATATTCTAGGGTCACAATGCAATTATACTAGAAATCAGTATCAGATATTTCCCTGGAATATTTCTGTTAATTTAGAAATTAAGAAATATATTCTTAAGTAAAATAGGGCTCAATGAAGAGAATATATTGAAGATTATAAAATATTTTAACTGAAGATAAGAAAATTACTATGTATCAAAATACGTAGGATATGGTGCCATGCTTAAAGAAAATTTAAAGCTTTAAAAAGTATGAATTCAAAAGGAAAAAAGCTAAAAGTGAGTTATGCATCTATCTTAAAAAGTTAAAAAACAGTAAAATAAAATCCAAAGAAAATAGAGGGAAGGAAGAAATAAAGTTAACAGCAGAAAATGATATAAAAAATAAATAACAGAAAAGATAACAAAATTCATATAGTTTCTTTTAGGATATTAGCAAAATTTTTAAAACCTTATGTTGATATTAATGAAAGAAAAAGAGAAAGGCATGAAAAAATCAGTACCAGCAACAAAACAGGGACATCATTATGTTCAGTATGGATTATATAAATCTGGAAAAGTTTACAGTGAGGTAATATGGACACTTTTTTGCCAATTTTGAAAATGTTTATGTAATGGAAATTTCTAACAATACAATTTTCCAAAATTAACACAAAAAGAAGTAAAAAAACTTGAACAGCCCTATTTTCTTTAATATAATTTCTTATTTTTAATAGTGAATTCAACCAAACAATAAACAAATCCAATGCAATCCTAGAAATAAATCCAAATTCTTCCAGAGAATAGAAAAAAAGGAGTACTCCCTATCTTCTTTCATAAAACAGAATACTTTGATAATAAAACTTGACAAGGATATTAAGATAAAAGGAAAATTATAGGTAATTATATTCATATCCATAGATGTAAAAATGTTAAACTTAGCAAACTAAAACCAGTAATATATATTTACTAGTTTATATAGAATTTAAGATTGATATAATATTAAAACAGTGATTAGTGTTATTCATTACATTTGCATAAAAAAGAAAAATAATATGGTCTATATAAATGGAGACAAAGCAGTTGATAAAATTCAGCAACCATTCATATATAATTAAAAACCTTTATCAAACTAAGACAAGAACGGAACCTCCATAATTCAATACAGGGAATGTATAAAAACAAATGAACAAAAACAAATGAAAAAAAAAACAACAAAAAATCCCCTATACCAGAAAGTAATATTTAACAGTAAAATGCTAGAAGCTTTTACTCAGAAATCTGGAATAGAAAAAGAATGAAAGCAGTCACTAATTTATCTAACGTTGTACTGGAAATACAGTGCAGCAAGGCAAGAAGAAGAAATATAAGGAACAAGGAATAAAAAAGAAATAAAATCATCATTCACACAAAAATATGCATACAAAGAAACTGAAAAAAATGTACAGATAAATTTTAAAATGTGTATGTGAGTTAGGGAATTGAGTACAATGACAATGTAACCTTTTAAAAAATATATATTTCTTTATATCAGCAACAAACATTAAAAAAAAACCCTTTTAATTAGCGTATAAATTACATGTGTGTTAGTTGCTCAGTCCTATCCAGCTCTTTGAGACTACATGGACTGCAGCCCACCAGAGTCCTCTGTCCATGGGATTTCCCAGGCAAGAATACTGCAGTGGATTGCCATTCCCTTCCCTAGGGGTTCTTCCTGACCCAGGGATGGAATCCAGGTCTCCTGCATTGTAGGTAGACTCTTTACCATCTGAACCACCAGAGAAACCCTTATAAATGATATATCTATATGTAAATATATTTACATTTATTAAATATGTCAAATTCCTAGTAATAAAGTTAACTAAAAAATATGAGCAAGATCTTTACAAAAAAGTATATAAAAAAGAAAGACATTATAATGTATTATGGAGAGAAATTAAAGATCTAAATAAATGGAGAATATATTATATTCATGGGCTGGACAACTCTATATTATACATTATATCATTTTCTCAGCCTGATGTATAGGTTCAATGCAACCCAAGCCAAAATAGTTATTTTAGCGTTTGTGGTGGCTTGAAACCAACCATTCTGGAAATATTTAACTTATGGAAATTGACAAATACTAACAAATCAGAGATTTTTTTTTCCCCCTAGAGACCCCATTAGCCTGCACACTACTGAGCTTCTTCTAAAATTGATACAGAAATGAACAACAACAAAGAACCGACCAATTAAAACAGATTTGAAGAATAAGAACAAAGTGGGAAGACAAGCTTTACCAGGTATCATGACTTATTATAAAGCAACAAGAATTAAGGCAATACAGTAATCGTACTGGCAAAGAATAGACAAATAGAACAATGGAATAGAATAGAGATCTCAGGAACAGACCTCTGCATATTGGGGCATAATTTATGAAAAGATGGTACTACAGAGCTGTGAAGAAAGAATAGTATTTTCCATAAATGGTGAGGTAAATAGAAAATTGCACTCTATCTAACAGCTTATTCAAAAATTAAGTTCCAGGTGGATTATAGATTTAAATATGTCAGACTAAACAACAAAGTTGCTGGAAAATAATATAGAAATATATTTTCATGACCTTACGATAGGAAATACCTTTTCTTTCTGCTTCATATAATTTTGTATTTTTAGAACCACATTCATATTTTCGTATTTAATCATACGTAATAAAACGTCTTACATGATGCCACTTCTGAGTTTATACCTCTAGCCTAGATTTTCACCCAACTCCAGACCTATTCTTTTTTTTTTTTCTGTATTTGATTCCTTGATTTATTGTTATTGGTTACTAAATACTTTTTAAAAAATGTATTTATTAATTGAAGAATAATTGCTTTACAGAATTTTGTTTTCTGTCAAACCTCAACATGAATCAGCCATAGGCATACATATATCCCCTCCCTTCTGAACCTCTCTCCCATCTCCTTCCGCATCTCACCCCTCCAGGTTGATAGAGAGCCCCTGTTTGAGTTTCCTGAGCCATACAGGAAATTCCCATTGGCTATCTATTTTACATACGGTAATGAAGGTCTCCATGTTACTCTTTCCATACATCTCACTCTCTCTTCCTAGACTTATAGATATGGAAACCGGAAATACTTCTTAAAACAACAAAAAGCACTTATTTTAAGCAATAAAAATGATTATATTGAAATTAAGAACTTCTTATTAAGTGATAACCAACTCGTATCTTAGCAACAAAAGTAGTATCTAGAATATATAGAGAAAATAAATACGAAAAAGCAAAATGATCAAATAGAAAAGGGCAAGAAATCTGAACAGATACTTCATAGAAGAGGATATCCAAATGTCCAAAAACATATTGGAAGGTGTCCATTTTCATTAAGAATCAGGACCATGCAAATTAAAGCTAAACATGATATCACTACACATATCACCAGAATGACTGAAATTTAAAAAGACTGGTAAGTATAAATTAGGATTTGAAGCAATCATATAACAGAAATTGGTAAAACTATGAAAGTAGTTTTCATCATCACCAGTTTCAACATCTTGTAAAGCTGAATTAATCAACAATTCTATTCTTTCATTACATATCCTACAGAAATGTGTGCATATACATCCCAAGGGACATGTACAAGAATGTTCAAATCAGTATTAATGTTAATAGTTGAAAACTGCAAGATGTATCAATATCTATCAACAACAGAATAAATAATGACATATGCAGCAATATAATACTACACAGCAATGAAATGAAGAAACTAGAGCTACATCCAACATCGTGGATGAATCTCATAAGCAAAAACTAAAACAGCCAGGCACAAATAATACATAGTACAGAGTTCCATTCACAAATAGTTTAAATCATCATCAAAACTAACTTGATGGTATTGAGGAGTGCATCTTAATATAGAAAAACTAAGGAAGAGCATAGAAACTAGTACAGCAACAGTTAAGATAGTGGTTCTTTGTGGGCCAGCAGAGGGTAGAGATTGGTAGGCAAATGCAGAGTTTATGGTAATACCATTTTTTTTTCTTGATTTGGTGGTAGTTACATGGGTGTCTTTTTTGACAAGTCATTAAACTCTATATCTTGTTTTATGTACATTTTTGTATATATGTTTTATTTCCCAGTTTTAAAAAGGTTAAGAAATATTCATCTCTGTATCATCTAAAACCATCTAATGAGTCATATGAATCCTATTCATTGAAAGCAGCCAACATCTTTTAGTTGACTCATTCCTTTTTATGTATTTATTTTCCATCACTGTAATTGCTTATCATAATATAGAAGGTACATAATAAATACTGAAATAAACATACATCTTTTAAAATAAAAAACTAGTCATTTATAAAGCACTTAAAATTATCTCACATACCACCAGTGGTAATTTAGGAAGCCCTACAGCAGGGTTAGATTGCCTCTGCTTTAATTTATCTGTTCCCCCAACCTTATTATCATCAAGGATCAGACTCATGAAGTGCTGCCACAAAGAATGAATCTGTGCTTGTTGGTCCAGGGCTCTGACCCCCCTGACTTAAGACTCATAGGGATAGACCATCCCTACTACCTCTAAAGCCTGGCTCTAACTCTGGTCCAAAGATTTCAGCCAAATCTTAATCTATTCTTAAAACTAGATAAGAAATACTAGGGGGGTTACTAGGGGAGATCACAAAGATAAACCCATCAGGCAGGAGGAAATGATATAAGTCATTGTCTTTGAAAGTTGATTAGCAGTACTTTCAGTTTGTTTTCCGTAACAAAAAGCAAAACAAAACACATTTCTAGTTTTGGGGTAGTTTCAGATAGCACTTCATAAGAATCCTTTGGAAATTCCAAGTTATTTGGAGAAACCTTGAAAAGTTTACTGAGGTCAAGTTATTGTTAATAGCTTATTAATAGCATTGTTAATGCTTATATTTACCCTCTATCTCAATGATCTTTGCTTGCTTTGTGTCTTAAAATTGCCATCTAAACCAATATGCTCAAATTTCAAGGTTGAGCCTTGATGTATTGATAGTTGCTTTACATGAGTTCTTAAAATGGATTAACATTTAGTAGATTTACTCTGTATGCTACCATTTGTCTCCTATCTCAGTAGGATCTTTTCCTAGTCACCAAAGATATAGCTTTCGGGGAGATGCAAATAGTCATTTGGGAGCTGATTTTCCCTTTCCCTCTGAGTCTGCCCTGTGCCTCTGCCTCTGTCTCATCCACACACAGATTACCATTTACAATTACAAAACTAACAAGATGCTATTTTCTTTAGCATGCAAATCAGGAACCTAGAAAACATATGTACAAGCAACTTGAAAAGTGACGACCCTGATTGTGTTACTTACCTAGATAACAATTCCATATTTTTGTGCCAACCTATAATTTACTAATTGACAAATACATTTGTATTTGTACATATGTATGTATGAATTTGTCATATATATGTATGAATGCATATATACACTGTTATGCTTAATTAAAATATTAGCAATATTTTCCCCATTCCCCAGAAAGAGGCATTATTATTTTCCTTATTCTATAGGCAAGGGTTAGGGAATGTAAGTAATGTTCCAAGTGGTAGATGGTGTACAGCAAAGCCAAGACTGAAACCTGGTCTTCTGAGTGCCAACATCATGCTTTTTTCCAAAGTGCGTTCTTTTAAGACTTGGCACAATGTTGAATACATAATAGGTACACACAGTAATTGGTTGAAAATTTAAAACTACTTAAACATTCACTTTGAAATAAGAACAAACAGAATCTATGTAGGGCAGGCTGATCTGTGTAATTGACTAGCTCTAGAAAGTATGTATTACTGTCATAGTTTGGGTTCCCACTAAGCAGAGACAGAGACAAGGCCTTGGATGAAGGAGATGAGTTCAGGAAGGAAGAGGGAGGAAACAGGGCGAGTGAGAGATGGGAAGAAGATCAATATCAAATGTGTGGCTGTGGAAACTAGGGACCTGACTTGCCAGAGCTCATGAAAACTGTTCAGAATGCCTCAAAGATGGGAGGTTTAAGCATTCACAGACTTTTCATCCTCTGGCTAGGAAGTGGCAATCCACTCCAGTATTCTTGCCTGGAAAATCCCGTGGACAAAGGAGCCTGGCAGGCGACAGTCCATGGGGTCTCAAAGAGTTGGACACAATTGAAGTGACTTAGTACCCAGAACAAAACTGTGTGTATGTTTTCAGTCATGTCCAACTCTTTGTGACCCCATGGACTGTCGCCTGCCAGGCTCCTGTGTCCATGGAATTCTCCAGGCAAGAATACTGGTGTGGGTTGCCACTTCTGTCTCCAAAATCTTTGTATATTGAACAAACTCCAAACTCCACTCCTCACTCTGAAATTTTAAGACCTCTGTGATCTTATCCCAAATGAACTGCCAACCAATTACTGTTCTACTCTACATCAAGAATTCTAGAATCCAATGAAACAGAACTCATCACTGTTCTCTTTAAAATTCCAATTCTGTTTCCTTGCCTTCGTCACCCATGTTCCTTCTAGTTCCTCTACTGAGCATGTTCACCGCACTTCCACACTCTTCTGGTGCTTTTATGGGAAGGTTTTAGGAGACAATTCACAAACTTCAAAATTATGCAAAATGCAAACGTTTGCATGGCTTGATAAGGAAAGTAACAAAATAACTTAAAAGAATTCCCTTGCAGTGGTCAGAAATACATTTTACTCTGTTTTAAGTTCAGAATGTTGGCAAAATGTCAAGTCTGTTCATAACAAACTTTTCCCCTCCTTAAGACTCATTTCTCTTGCTTTTCCAGAGAAGTACTTTACAGAAGGAATTCTGAAATTCTCTCGGACACTCACCTCCTGCTCAGCCTTCCTATACTATCCCGCAGAAAACAATCAAGCTTCTTCTCTCTCTTTCCGAGGGGCTAGTAGTCGGAGAAGGCAATGGCACCCCACTCCAGTACTCTTTGCCTGGAAAATCCCATGGATGGAGGAGCCTGGTAGGCTGCAGCCCACGAGGTGGCTAAGAGTCGGACATGACTAAGAGACCTCACTTTCACTTTTCAGTTTCATGCATTGGAGAAGGAAATGGCAACCCACTCCAGTGTTCTTGCCTGGAGAATCCCAGGGATGGGGGAGCCTGGTGGGCTGCCATCTATGGGGTTGCACAGAGTCAGACACGACTGAAGCGACTTAGCAGTAGCAGTAGGAGGCTGTTGCTTCTGTCTCCTTTCTTGTGTGAGAATTTCTATTCCTGATTTCCTCTCTGCCTCCCTCCTCTCCAATCTCAGCCATCATTTGATTCTGTACAGAAAACACTGTCAGACATCAGTGGCCATCTGTAGGAAACATTTTTAAATTGTATTTCTCTACCCTGTTTTTTCTAGCCTACGTTTAAACAAATATATGGACATAATAACCTGATTAGATGTCAGAGGCATCCTCTAATGTAATGTACATGTGTACACAAACACACTTTCTGTTTAGAACTTTTAAGTTACTAGCTACTTGTGGACTCATTTTTACTTTTGATCTGCTCTCTTCAGATTAGCTAATTCATGACCCGTGAAACCACTCTGAGCAGGGTTGCCAGAGGGAGTCATCTCGATATCATCACTGCACTTCCAAACAAAAATCAGCTGGTTTGTGAAAGGGCCAAAGGTCCAGGATGTGGAAAAGGATTCACTGCAGCAACGTCTCCAAGGAGGGAATAGGGGGAGAATGCCACCTCAATTTTTTATTCTTTTGTTGGTCTCCTTTTGGATCTGTCAAATGAGGTGCTGAGTTGAGCCTTCTCCTTCCTAGAGCTCAACAATCAAAGTGAAGATGCCACAAACAGCCCCAGGACAAAGGAGATAAAGCCCAATGGAGATAATATAAGGAGGAAGGCATGCAGTGCCTATGGAATCCATTACTGGATATGGCCCAACTGAGGCAATGAACAGAGTTTTATCACTACAAAATAGCAGCCTCCTTTTTCTAACCTCTGGGTGATAAAACACTTCACAAGCCTAGATGTGTGTAAAGTGAGTAAACAAGGCTGATTGCGCTCATGTTGACTTGTTTTACACCTGTGTTTATGAGTTAGAATAGGTGTGCTATAAACCATGAATCATGGGCTCTAATTATAATAAAACGTTGTCATCCATGTCTCCACAAAGTGAGGAGGGGTTGATAATACATTAGGGTGTGGCAGAAAACAGGAACTGGGGCATCAAGCAATTCTAGATTTTAACCTTACTCTTGCCACCTAAGAGCTTAATAACCTTAGCCAAGTCTTTGAGCTTACGTTTTCTCATTTAGAAAAAACAGAGGTAAGAATGTTTATTTCACATGTCAGACATGAGGTTGAAATGAAGTGACATAAATGCAAGTGCCTGGTGCAATACAAGAACATGGTGTTGCTCACAAGCTGTTTCTGCTCCTCTCTACACTTGCCCTCCATCAGCCTCCACATTATCCCATTTCTATGATATGTAGGGGTTTAGGGTGGGTACCATCCTCCTCACAGGGATCTGGGAAGGACTAACAAGATAACAGAAATATCCAACACAGAGCTTCGCCCTGATCACTCAGTAAATATTTGTTCCTGTTCTCCTTCAACTCGTGAGCTAATTTTGGCCAAGAACCTCTAGGCAAATATATAATCAAGGCCTTTAGAACTTGTCTATACATCCAGTTTCTTCTGTAGGGAAGCAGTATGTCATCCTGGAGCCTAGTCATTTATCCTCCTCATCTCATACCTGTACCAAAGAACTGATGCTTTTGAACTGTGGTGCTGGAGAAGACTCATGAGAATCCCTTGGACTGCAAGGAGATCAATCAGTTCTAAAGGAAATCAGAACTGAATATTCATTGGAAGGACTAATGCTGAAGCTGAAGCTCCAATACTTTGGCCACCTGACGCAAAGAACTGACTCATTAGAAAAGACCCTGATGCTGGGAAAGATTGAAGGCAGGAGGAGAAGGGGGTGGCAGAGGATGAGATGGTTAGATAGCATCAATGACTCAATGGACATGAGCAAACTCTAGGAGACAGTGAAGGACAGGGAAGCCTGGCATGCTGCAGTCCATGGGGTTGCAAAGAGTGAGGCACAACTGAGCAACTGTACAACAAATTGAACAACATCTCATACCTAGTAACTATTCCAGATTTAGAAAACAAAAAGTTGGTGATGATCCTTTAGTCATTTGATACGCAAAGTATGTTTGGTGGAACCACAGCATCAGCATCATTTGGGAAATTGTTAGAAATGCAGACTCTTGGCCCCACCTCAAACCTGCTGAAGCAGAATCTTCATTTTCACAACATCCTTGAGTAGATGCACATTAAAGTGAGTTGCATCACTCTGGCCAAAACTCTATAACACCTAAAACTGTAAAACAACCCAAATGCTACTTATTCAACTGTAAAATGAAAAAAAAAATCATATATTAGAACTGAGTAGACAAAACCTACTTTCTTGCCTTAATGTCTTTTTTGTATCAAGGGTAAATACTGCTGACACTAATGCATTATAGAACTGTTCATAATTTTGGGGAGAAGGTGATGTGGGTTAGTGGTGGTTGAGATCACAGGCTTAGCTGTCATACAGATATGAGTTTAAATCTCCTAGTTCTATTGACTAGCTGCATGAATTGGGGTAGTTCCTCATTTGTAATATGGAATTGACAATAGTACCCACAGGTCTTTGCAAAAATTAAATAAAGTTATGATTATCAAGTAGGCAGCATACACTAAGCACTCAGAGAGGATGGAGGCAATATCTATGAAATGATGTGAAGGGAAGGGCTTCTGAATATTCACATTTCAAAACATGGATCTAATTGAACTACTGTGCTTCTCCACTGCTGATGTACAGAGGACCTCCATCCAGGGAGAATATGATCAGGGACTTCAGCCTTCACAGGAGAATGAAATATACTTTCATAGTGTCTATTTTATTCTTCATTAATGTCTGTTCTTTTTCATGCTTCTTCAGTTGCTTTTAAAATTCTTCATTCAGGCATTCTAACATGTATACTATCATGTAAGAATTGAATCGCCAGTCTATGTCTGACGCAGGATACAGCATGCTTGGGCTGGTGCATGGGGATGACCCAGAGAGACGTTATGGGGAGGGAGGTGGGAGGGGGGTTCATGTTTGGGAACGCATGTAAGAATTAAAGATTTTAAAATTTAAAAAATAAAAAATAAATAAAATTCTTCATTCATATGCTTAGTTTATTTATTAATCCTTCTGTAATGAAAGCACTTAAATTATTAATTTTCCTCTGTATGAATTTGTTGCTGCATCTCACAAATTTTGAAATGTATTAATTTCATTAACAGTGGAAGTTTTCAGTTCTTTTTGAGAAATATATTTTTAAAATAGAATGTTTAGTTTTCTTGCAGTTTGATACTGCTTCAGTTCAGTTCAGTCGTTCGGTCGTGTCCGACTCTTTGCGACCCCATGAATCGCAGCATGCCAGGCCTCCCTGTCCATCACCAACTCCCGGAAGTGAAGTGAAGTGAAGTCGCTCAGTCCAACTCTTTGCAATCCCATGAACTGTAGCCTACTGGGCTCCTCCGTCCATGGGATTTTCCAGGCAAGAATACTGGAGTGGATTGCCATTTCCTTCTCCAGGGTAACTTCCCGACCCAGGGATTAAACCTGGCTCTCCCGCATTGTAGGCAGACGCTTTACTGTTTGAGCTACAAGGGAAGCCAACTGCCGGAATTCACCCCATGCTCATGTGCATCGAGTCAGTGATGCCATCCAGCCATCTCATCCTGTGTCGTCCCCTTCTCCTCCTGCCCCTAATCCCTCCCAGCATCGGGATCTTTTCCAATGAGTCAACTCTTCGCATGAGGTGGCCAAAGTATTGGAGTTTCAGCTTTAGCATCATTCCTTCCAATGAACACCCAGGACTGATCTCATTTAGGATGGACTGGTTGGATCTCCTTGCAGTCCAAGGGACTCTCAAGAGTCTTCTCCAACACCACACTTCAAAAGCATCAATTCTTCGGCACTCAGCTTTCTTCACAGTCCAACTCTCACATCCATATATGACCACTGGAAAAACCATAGCCTTGACTAGATGGACCTTTGTTGGCAAAGTAATGTCTCTGCTTTTCAACATGCTATCTAGGTTGGTCATAACATTCCTTCCAAGGGGTAAGCGTCTTAATTTCATGGCTGCAATCATCATCTGCAGTGATTTTGGAGCCCAAATAAAGTCTGACACTGCTTCCCCATCTATTTCCCATGAAGTGATGGGACCAGATGCCATGATCTTCGTTTTCTGAATGTTGAGCTTTAAGCCAACTTTTTCACTCTCCTCTTTCACTTTCATCAAGAGGCTTTTTAGTTCCTCTTCACTTTCTGCCATAAGGGTGGTGTCATCTGCATATCTGAGGTGATTGATATTTCTCCCGGCAATCTTGATTCCAGCTTGTGCTTCTTTCAGCCCAGCGTTTCTCATGATGTACTCTGCACAGAAGTTAAATAAGCAGGGTGACAATATACAGCCTTGACGTACTCCTTTTCCTATTTGGAACCAGTCTGTTATTCCCTGTCCAGTTCTAACTGTTGCTTCGTGACCTGTATATAGGTTTCTCAAGAGGCAAGTCAAATGGTCTGCTATTCCCATCTCTGTTAGTAGAGTAACAAAATCTATATATATTTAAACAAAAAGTTATCAGTGACAGTGTTATTTCCTCTATATTTGTTTCATCAAAGTCTCAAAAGAAGGTATACTAAAGACTTCTACTATGATTGTGATTTTTTAATGTGGAATTTTTAAGTTTACTGATTTATGTATTTTATATTGAGTGCACAATGGTACCACTATGTCACTGTTACAGTTTCTCTGCAATGTACATTTTATCAGTGTAAAATACATGTCTCTTTTTTTGCTGTTTTGTCTGTTATTTTTACCCATTTTTCCATATTCCAGATTTTTCTTTGCCTTTCCTGTAATTTATAGCTTTTCTTTATCTTTCTACTTTAGGTATGTCTCATAAATATCAAGCAGTTTTATTATATTTTGAGACCCAGTATGAAATATTTGTTGTTTAATGGTGGAGCTTAACCCAAACTTGCTGAAGTAACTGGTAGCATTTGGTCTAGCTTCTATCATCTTATTTTGTATTTCTTATGATAACTCTTTTATATAGATTTACCATATTGCTTAGATTTGGGTGAAATGATCTTTATATTTAGATTATAATAATTATTATTTTTGATATTTGTATTACATTTCAAAACCATATTAAACATCATTCATTCATTAAAATATTCATTGAGTACCTACTATATATCACATAGTTAGGACAAATTCTGCACTAAACAATACAGACATGGTCCTTGTTTCGGGGGGATTTTTCTTAGAAGGTGAAAAGAACAATAGACAACAAATATACAGGAAAAGGTTCAGCCAGTGATAATTACTACATAGAGAAAGAAAGGTTATATACTTCAGATTGGGAGGTTAGGCAGGGTCTCTCTAAAGGGCGAACATCAATTTGATGAGAAACAGCCAATAGGGTGAATATCAGTAATGATTCTCCTGAGACTGGGGAAAGGAAAGCTCTAGTGTAAAGACCCTGAGATGGAAAAGTTAGTGGGTTTTTTTAAATTTATTTCTTAATTGGAGTATAATCACTTTACAATGTTGTGTTATTTCTGCTGTACAACAATGTGAAATCAGCCATAAGTATATATATATCCCCTCCCTCTTGAGGGGATATATATATCTCCCCTCCCCCTCCCAGCCCGCCCCATTCCACCCACGTAGTGATCACAGAACACGAGCTGAGCTCCCTGTGTTATACAGCAGCTTCCCACTAGTTATCTGTTTCACACATGGTGGTATATTATGTCAAAGCTAGTCTCTCAATTTGTCCCACCCTCTGAGTTGGTGAGTTTTGAAAAACTGAAAGGAGCTGGTGCATATTAAAAGAGTGAGAAAGTGATAAAAGGTGGTAGTTACCAGATAAAGTAGGACTTCATAAATCACAAGGAATATGGCTTTTAAGTGTGATGCAAACTCTTGTGGGTTTTAAATTGTGAGGTTTGTTTTTGTGTCTGTTTTTAGTGTGGGGAAGGAGTAACACAATATAATTTTTTATTGTAAAAGTTCCCACTTCTGCTGTGTGGGAAACTATTCTAGGAGCAACAAGAGCATCAGTAGGACAGGTGATGGAGACTGAGAGAAGTCATCAATTTCAGGGCATGTTTCGGAATATTGAGATCACAGGGCCTGCTGATGGTTTGAATTTGCAGTGGGTGAGTGGTAAGAACAAGAGGAGCATCAAATATTATATTTAGATTTTTATTTTTAGCAATTGGGTAGATAATGGTGTGTGTTTACTGAAATGGAAATGCCTGGTGGGGGGACAGGTTTGACAGACAGTGGATGAATTATGAATTCTGTTTTGACTACTTTAAATTTGGCATTCCCATTGAGTCCTGATGGATGATGTCCAAGAGTCAGTTGGGTATACAAATTTAGAGTTCTGGAGAAAATTCAAAGCAGCAATAGAGATAGGTTTCATTGTATATAATTGAAGAAAGACGGTACCTAGGCCAAAGACCTGGGGCACTCCAACAGCAGGAGGTTATGCAATTCTATTTGCAGGATATAACATAAATTCTGGGTTTCTGCTCTATTGGTCAATCTTTTCCACCTTTCTAGGTCTGAAACAGTTTTTTTCCTCCTAATTTACACTTCTTTGTTAATTTCAATAGAAATTTGGAAAGGAGGAACATTAAATACTTAGGTCCAAATAATCATCTTGAAATGGAAGTCAGTTGTAGAACAGTTAATTCTTCAGACTCAGAAAGTAAACTGAATGACTGTTATCCATACAGTAAATGTATTAAATTGAAAGTTTCTTGAAGAAAAGCAGGTTTTTTTCCCATTATCTACACAATTCAACTCTGTTGAAATCTTTCAACAGAGTATCCAAGGACAAGGAAGTCTTTCTAACACAGTTGTCTGGTTCAATCAACTATTAGTTGAATGACTATGAACTACTTATCTTCAATAACTTTTTCTCTTCTTCAATAAACAATAAGACAGTAATAATGGTCTAATATTACTACTAATATTAGTAATGTTTAACATGCTACTAGCAAAAAATAATAGAATCAGTTAAAGGTATTTTTCTCCTTTGGCTTGAATACAACGTCTGTAAAATGTTTAGCTTAGTGCTTGGCACAGGGTAAGAGTTAATAGATAGTGATTCTCTGAGCTCCACCCTGGGCCCCAGCTATTCTGGCAGAGGCCCTCTGTTTGACAGCAGAGTGTTGATGTGGTCAAAGAGGGAGCAGGGCCCAGATTCCAAAGTGCCTTGTAAACCAGAGTCAGGGATGTATATTTTATCCTGGTGAGAGAGGAAGCTACTAGAGATTTTTGAGAAGTGAAAAAATTTGGTTTATAGTCAGAAACAGCTTTGTTCACATTTATAGCCAGAGCTTACACATCAATGCACCACACAGAATGTTTAATAAACATACATAAATATATAGGAACATGCAATGCTACCTGATGTCAGTTTCACCTCTACTTATGTTCTTGACCATTTTTTATGGAAGTTCCCATGCTGCATGATTAAATGTGGTGTTAATGAGGTATTCTCCCACCCCAAACCACTCCTTGAGAGTGTCTCTACTCTTATTACTACTACTGAACAAAATAAAAAGAGCTTAAAATCTACAACAAAGGTAGTATTTCCAAACAGAAATGCCCATCTTTTAGATAATTAACAGTATTTTGGTATCACCTAGTTTGTTACTTAGCAAAACTTCTCATTAAATTTTCCCTAATAAAAATCTGATCATTTCTTAGTGAATATCCCTTTGGGATAAAAAGGGAAA
Organism: Ovis canadensis; assembly: GCF_042477335.2. Taxonomy (NCBI): domain Eukaryota; kingdom Metazoa; phylum Chordata; class Mammalia; order Artiodactyla; family Bovidae; genus Ovis; species Ovis canadensis. The sequence continues at coordinate 208,932,957 of NC_091245.1, forward strand.
AGAGAATGCCTACAAATCTCTTTGGGTGTCAATAAAGTTCACACGGGAAGTAATTATCCTATTATTCACCATACTCCTAAAGCTCTGTCTGGAAAACTGCATGCAATTTTGGACTCTATGTTAAAAAAATAAGATTGCTAATTTGGAAAGAATCCAAAGGGTAGTAATAATGACAAAAGGCTTGGAAAGCATGCCATTAAACAGAGTCTAAGAGAATGGAGCAAGTACTGCCATTTGATCAGACAACTGATGAAGGCAGAAAAGATTTTAAACTACCATGTGGAAAGAAACCTCCTAAAAAGATTATTTTTCTCAGTCCAGACACTTATATTAGTAGTTTAAAAAGAAGAATTAAATTATGAGCCATCCAAAGCTGTATGTTCAGTCAGAAAATGTAGTGGAAATGGGGAAAATGGTAAAATAATATCAGAGGACTCAGGATGTTGCCATGATCCTTCCAAATATCTCAGGCAATGGTTTCTTCCAAAGAACTCTTAAATCTAAATGCTGAGCAGGTACTGCTGCACATGAATTGACACAAATGGATAGGATGACAGTTCACTTAAAATTAAAACTTTATGGTTATTTGTCTATACTCAAATAGGAGAAAGGAGATGAACAAACATAAGATGACACTACTTGTGTCCACTGAAAAGCTATGGTTTTGGAGAGGAAATAGTATGTGTACAAATACCAAATAAAGAAGCTGGGGGAGGGGGGACTTTCTGCATGTGGAAGCAGCCAGGCTCTAAAGCTCTGAATTTGAATCCTAGTTACCATATTGCTTCAAGATTCATCCCAGGGGTCTGATGGGACAAGAAGGCCAGCCAGAATCACTTCTTTAAAATTCTGCCACAGATACATATACATGAACCACCTTGCTGTATACTTGAAACTAACACAACATTGTAAATCAGCTATTGTTGTTCAGTTGCTAAGTCATGTCTGACACTTTTGCACTCCATGGACTATAGCCTGCCAGGCTCCTCTGTCCATGAGATTTTGCAGCCAAGAATACTGGAGTGGGTTGTCATTTCCTTTACCACTGAGTCAACAGGGAAACCAAATCAACTATATTTCAATAAAAATTTTAAAAATAAAATAAAATTCAGGCTCAGAAGATACAGTTAATAGAATCCATGTGTCCTATGGGTCTGACTTCAACATTGTAAAACATTTGAATGAAGAGTTAACATGTAGTCAAATATCTTGCTGTCAACCATTCAGGTGACTACGTAGCCTTTCTTTCTTAGCTTTTCTGTCGTGATGGCTAAGTGTCAAGATGTTAATGTGCACAAAGCTGATGCCCAGATTTATCAGCTAAGACATCAGGGCCCTTTACAACCCGGCCTGCAGCTTCTTTTACAACTCTCTTTTCTCCTTCCACCCCTTCCTCTTATGATTCTCCCTAAACTCTAACTGGGAAAATCCATTGTTCTCTAAACATACCCTTGTCCTTTCCTCCTTCTGTGACAGCACCAACGGCATGTCTACCTACACATGCTCCCATCCTCCTCAATCTCTTTATTCATGTCCTAGTCATCTAGAAAGTCCCTAAGACTTCCATGAGTCACCTCATGGAAGGCGACTCTCACTTAGCCCTATTCTTCTCCAGCTTTGTCTTTATACCTCAAACCTGGATGTAATGTTTATTTTCATTTCCTGTCCACTAGCCTATAAATCCCAGAAGTCAATATTATAGTAAATTAAGTACTACATTAATAATACTATATTTTACTCACTGTTATATTTTTCATACCACCTAGCAAAGTAAGTTTGGGCTTCCCTCATAGCTCAGGGCTTCCCTCATAGCTCAGTCAGTGAAGAATCTGCCTGCAATGCAGGAGACCCAAGTTTGATTCCTGGATTGGGAAGATCCTCTGGAGAAGGAAATGGCAACCCACTCTAAATATTCTTGCCTGGAGAATCCCATGGGTAGAGAAGCCTGGTGTGCTACAGTCCATGGCGTTGCAAGAGGCAGACATGACTTAAGGACTAAACCAACAGCCAACAAAGCAAAGTAAGTGCAACTAAGTATCCAGTAAATGTCACTGGATTAAAGTAAAAGTGACAGGAGACAGTCATTAATTGGTAAATAGCAAGGGTGAATAAATTTGCCCAGTTAGAAGATCCTTTTAAGACTTTTCTAAAATATGTGCTGTCATGGGAGAATTATAAAGTAATGCATATATATTTTATAAACTGGAAAAGGAAAAATTGAAAACAAGAAAACATCACCATTACTCCATCGTTCAGAGGTAGCCACTGATAACATTTTAATTTGTATATTTCCTCCTAGCTTTTTAAGAGAATTTTTACATAGTTGTTATTGTACTCTATATATGTATCTATTTTCCCCCAAAGGTTATTAAAAGCTTTTGATAAGTACTTCTAATTACAGTATCAAATGCTATTGTTAAACCATATTTTACTTAACCATTCCCTAATGTTGGACATTTAAGATGGTCTTCAATTTTTTTTCTAATTAAAATAATTCAATGCTGAATACCCCTGAGCAAAAAGAATTGTTTACCCATCTTTTCAGAAAATAGTGTTTAAGGGTCATTTAAGCTATTTTTTTGCTGTAAATAATCTAGCTTGGTCTTTTAATGAGTCCCTGTATTTTTTGTTTTCCTCAGCCCTGCTGAGATAATTTCCTGTCCGTTGAATCTTTGCTGCCCTGTTGACATCAGTTATGTTCTTGGCTTTTCATACTGTCCAGGTCATTTACTCAATCTCTTTCACTGGCTGCCTGGATACGTTCTGACAGATGCTTTCTAATGAAGCTGGACATATTCCATGTTCTCTAGTCACTAGCTCTTAATTGATAGGGATTTAGGGAAGATTTTTAAATGATTAAGTCTTACACTGACAGTCTCTTAGTTACCGTAAAATTTAAAAATAGTTTTACTTATTTTATAAATGACCTTATGTTGTAATATGTTAAATATTTAAAAGCACTTTTACATATAGGAATCAAGATTGCCAGGAGAAATATCAATCACCTCAGATATGCAGATGACACCACCCTTATGGCAAAAAGTGAAGAGGAACTAAAAAGCCTCTTGATGAAAGTGAAAGAGGAGAGTGAAAAAGTTGGCTTAAAGCTCAACATTCAGAAAACGAAGATCATGGCATCTGGTCCCATCACTTCATGGGAAATATGTGGGGAAAGAGTGGAAACAGTGTCAGACTTTATTTTGTTGGGCCCCAAAATCACTGCAGATGGTGACTGCAGCCATGAAATTAAAAGACACTTACTCCTTGGAAGGAAAGTTATGACCAACCTAGATAGCATATTCAAAAGCAGAGACATTACTTTGCCAACAAAGGTCTGTCTAGTCAAGGCTGTGGTTTTTCCAGTAGTCAGGTATGGATGTGAGAGTTGGACGGTGAAGAAAGCTGAGTGCCGAAGAATTGATGCTTTTGAAGTGTGGTGTTGGAGAAGACTCTTGAGAGTCCCTTGGACTGCAAGGAGATCCAACCAGTCCATCTTAAATGAGATCAGTCCTGGGTGTTTATTGGAAGGACTGATGCTAAAGCTGAAACTCCAGTACTTTGGCCACCTCATGAGAAGAGTTGACTCATTGGAAAAGACCCTGATGCTGGGAAGGATTTGGGGCAGCAGGAGAAGGGGACGACAGAGGATGAGATGGCTGGATGGCATCACCGACTCAATGGACATGAGCTTGAGTGAACTCCGGGAGTTGGTGATGGACAGGGAGGCCTGGCATGCTGTGATTCATGGGGTCGCAAAGAGTCAGACATGACTGAGCGACTGAACTGAACTGAACTTACATGCGTTAGTTTTTATAAAAATAATAAGTAAATGTTATTAGTTCTTTACAGACAAGGAATCTAAGGCTCTGAGAAACCAAAAAAATCCACCCCCCAAACCAACCATATTAGTTTTCTATTGCTGATGTAACAAATTACTACAAACCTAGCAGCTTTAAACATAACAAATTTATTACATTATAATTCTAGAAGTCTCAGTGGGCTAAAATCAAGGTGTGGCAAGGCTATATTCCTTTCTGGAGGTTCAGGGAAGAATTAGCGTGCTTCCTGTTTCCAGTTGCTAGATGCTGCCCGTATACTTTGGCTCATGGCCTCTTCTTTATCTTTAAAACCAAAAGGCTGATTCATTTCTTATATTATATCATATCTGACACCAACTCTCCCACCTCCCTCTTTAGAAGGACCCTTGGGGTTACTTGTGGTTTACTAAAATATTCCAGGATAAGCTCTTTACCTTAAAATTCTTGTCTAAATCACATCTACAAGGTTATTTGTTTTTGTTTGTCATGTAAGCTTACATATTCATAGGTTTTGAGGATTAGAATACAGATATTTCTGAGGGGCAATTAATCCACATAATACAACTACTCACATCAGAAGCAAAAGCTATAGACTTAAGGTGATATTGCTACATTATATTAAGCAAAGTGAATAAAGAGCCCCACAATTTAACAACCACAAAAGCTACAAACCATACACCTACACAGAAAATCATTCTTAAGCAAGGGCATATTTGTAACACAAAGTGTAGGTTTCATGTGCCATACATTAATGTATTTGCCCAACTTAAAATGTATATTTATTCAATTTGGATAACTCCTTTTTCTATTGTATGGTAAATCTGAAACTGCTGTGTCTCTAAATGTACACAATAAAGGATTTTAAAAAATTACATCCTAATAGTAGTCATGCTTACTGCTCACATGTTGGTGTGGGTTAATTAGTATAATTAGTCTTATGTATATAAGACTGCCCAAAATGTCCCTGACAGCTAAAAAGCAACCAGCCACATAAATGCCTAGTGGACAACTTTGCAGGTAACAGCCAGGCAACTGGTGATTTACTTTTTTGCATGGCTGTCAGAAAAACACAAAATCTGGCACTTCAGATTTCACTCTCTGAAATAAAGACCAATTAGAATACAATTCTACATTAACTTGGCTTTCATCTAAGAATTTTGCTTTAATGGGTGTTTGGATAATAAATATAAGGTTACTTCTTATTGAGTGAATACCACTATGACTAATGTTAAATGGAAATCATTACATAGCTTGTTGTTTATAACGTCTCTTGCTCTGGATCAGTTCAGTTCAGTCACTCAGTCGTGTCCGACTCTTTGTGACCCCATGAATCGCAGCACGCCAGGCCTCCCTGTCCATCACCATCTCCCGGACTTCACTCAGACTCACGTCCATCGAGTCGGTGATGCCATCCAGCCATCTCATCCTCTGTCGTCCCCTTCTCCTCCTGCCCCCAATCCCTCCCAGCATCAGGGTCTTTTCCAATGAGTCAACTCTGCATGAGGTGGCCAAAGTACCGAGGTTCCAGCTTTAGCATCAGTCCTTCCAAAGAGATCCCAGGGCTGATCTTCGGAATGGACTGGTTGGATCTCCTTGCAGTCCAAGGGACTCTCAAGAGTCTTCTCCAACACCACACTTCAAAAGCATCAATTCTTCGGCACTCAGCTTTCTTCACCATCCAACTCTCACATCCATACCTGACTACTGGAAAAACCACAGCCTTGACTAGACAGACCTTTGTTGGCAAAGTAATATCTCTGCTTTTGAATATGCTATCTAGGTTGGTCATAACTTTCCTTCCAAGGAGTAAGTGTCTTTTAATTTCATGGCTGCAGTCACCATCTGCAGTGATTTTGGGGCCCAACAAAATAAAGTCTGACACTGTTTCCACTGTTTCCCCATCTATTTCCCATGAAGAGATGGGACCGGATGCCATAATCTTTGTTTTCTGAATGTTGAGCTTTAAGCCAACTTTTTCACTCTCCTCTTTCACTTTCATCAAGAGGCTTTTTAGTTCCTCTTCACTTTCTGCCATAAGGGTGGTGTCATCTGCATATCTGAGGTGATTGATATTTCTCCCGGCAATCTTGATTCCAGCTTGTGCTTCCTCCAGCCCAGCATTTCTCATATATATATATTTAAATCTGTTTGGGCTTCTCTTTTTGCAATATGAATTCCTGGAAATGGGGATCTTTCCTCTCGCATTGTCAGGCCACAAACAGGGGATTACAGTTGCTACATAATTTCACTTTGAAGGCACCAACCACCCATAGTTTATGGGAAAGCCAAAAGGAAACATGATGGATAAAGTCTTAAATATAAAGTGACATGAACTATAATTAAAAAGTAGTTCTTCATATTAAGTCTGTTGCTTTAATTGTTTTCATATACCAAATTTTGCAAAAAATATTTTCAAGAGTTCTTATATCTTTACCACTTAAAAACTAATATCTACTGAAACTAACTTAAGATTCACACAATCTTTGTTATATTTATAAAGTCAAATCCTTAACAAAAGGTACAGTCAGTCATAAATAACAGAACATTTGCAAAGTCTCTTCCCTTGAAAAGTTTTGGAGTAATTTCCCTTGAAAAGTTTTGGAGATAGATTTCTAAAGAGAATTTCTCTCTCCCAAGCAACATAGAGAACTCTGGTTGTTTTTTAAAAATTGCTTACAATTGAATATCTAAAAATGAAAATATTTATTTTTTTTACTTAATGGAATATCAGAGGAGAATTATTATCAAGTATATACATACCTAGCATAAAGAATATATAGTGATAAAGGGATGTACATGCAACTAAATATGATATTTTCATATTTGGAACAGGTGGACCTTTCAAAAAAAAGGTTCCTAATTATTCCTATACTGTTGAAATTATTTTAATTTTGCATTTCAGCAGATATATTTGTATGCTGGAAACAGGTGTTCATCAAAAGACGGTGATAAAGAGACACTGCATTCAGGGCTTGGAGCCTAGCCTGCATGGTGTGATGACAGATAAATTAGAAAAATCCTGCTAAACATCTCTACACTTCAGAAGGAGATTACACCTTTTTAAAAAGGCAAAACATGTGGTTCAATTACTTATTGTCTTGGCATGTGGTTATGATGAAAGACTGAGTCTTAAACATCAATAGAGCTAAACTAACATCCCAGATGGGCTTCAGAAGAGGGGACTCCTGCAGCAATCCACCTGCACAAAAAGCAACTGGGAAAAAAATTAAAGATGCGTTTCTTCCCCTCCCCTGTTTAATTTGTTTCTTTTTATTAAATAGCCATTTAATGACTAACATGATCTTTGGGGAAAATATAAGAGCAAAGAACCTTTATATAAATGTATTTTCTGGGAGATCCAGCATGAGGTAGGTTTATTTGCAGCTCTCTGAGGAATGACATGCAAGTCTCACATGGGTCCTAGAGTGGTAACAGCTAATCACAAAGCTCAGGAGAGGAAAGGCAATGTGGATTTGCACAATGCATAGGACTACAGAGACAATATGCTGTGTGACCTTAGGTAAACAACAGAACCTCTCTGGGTCTCACATTTTTACATACACAAGTTATTGAATTTGTGCTTCCATGTGGTCTCATGCTGCTACAATCTGAATATAATCTTCCTTTCAGTTTGAAAACATACAAAGTAAATGCCATTGGGGGGCAAACAACATGGAAATTTAGTGGAGACCACCATTTCTCCACGAGGCATTTCTACATTCAGACATGACTAGAATACCCCAACAGTCCTTCAGGTGTTCAGTACTCTGATATAAATTGGTCCAAAATTAGTAGCAGGTATAGGGATTAAGGAAGAGAAATGAGAGGATAAAGAGGAAAATTATAATCTGTTAATTATGTGCATATACAAATTTCACATTGAACTCAACCCAAAACTCTTCAAAGTAAATATTACTAATCCATTGCACCTAAAGCTAAAATAATGATCACCAGCACCTATTGAGCCAGAATCAGGCTAAGCATATTTCATTTAACATTTATTGGCATTCTATTAGGTAAATTCAGAAATAACACCATTTATTTGCCAGTACTGTCCTCTCAAATACCAAAATAAATGTAATCTTATGAGCAAGCCTTGAAAATATGCTCTGAACTATGTCAAGGGATTTGCCAAGCTTTATTTAATCTTTCTGACAATACCATGAGTTGATTGGTTGTTATGTCTCTATTTAACAAATGAGGAAACTGAGGCTTAAAGAGGCAGAAAAATTTTCCCAAGATCAAACAATAAATGACAGAACCAAGAAGATGGAGGAAAATCTTTTAATCTCTGCGGTGGTGGTGGTTTAGTCGCTAAGTCAGGTCCAACTCTTGTGACCCCATGGACTGTAGCCTGCCAGGCGCCTCTCTCCATGGGTTTCTCCAGGCAAGAATTCTGGACTGAGTTGCCATTGCCTTCTCCAGGGGATCTTCCTGACCCAGGAATCAAACCAGGGTCTTCTACCTTGCAGGCAGATTCTTTACCAACTGAGCTATGAGGGACGATAGTAAACTGCTATTAAAGGCTCAAAGAGATTTACTAATATAAGATCACAAAGTTAAATAGTAATCAACAGAAGTGGGAATCCCAGTTTATCATACTCCCAAGTTCTCCTTTTTAAATTTTTCTGACCAGTGTCAAAACTGAACAGCATATTGTCATTTTCAATAAATACATGTTCAGTGCTTGTGATATTCAATGTACAGTGCCAGGCTTGATAAGATTTAAAGAAGCAAGCATCATTATCCCCAAGCCCGTGAGGTTTACTAGCACCTTGGGGAAATCAAACAATCATTTATGAAATGTTTCAGAAAAACCATAAGAGTGCACAGGTAAGAGTCAAAAGACTCTGTAGGTGCACTATGTGCTGAAGGACAACAGAGAGAGGGAACTCACGTGCAGTGAGACACTGAGGCAAATCATGAGGGACTATGAGGATTGGCAGGACTTTTGAAGACTGGGATAGAAGGAGAGCAAGATGACCATTTGACTGGAATAGTCTTGGACGTTCCCTGGATGCAAAGACTAAGAACAGAGAAGGAACATGGTAAGGGATTGTCTTAACATGAAAGAGTTGGCGATTCAGTTAGGAAGATATGTTGGGACCAGATTTTAGAATCTGAGTGCAAAATTTGGCGTGCAAACATTCAGAACTCCTAAGCAGCAGGGTGATATGATTTACCTCAGATGATGAAGACTACACCATTGTTGCTGTCTCTTGGGGAAAAAAAATCTTGAGGGAAGAAAAGAATGAGTTCTTCTCAGTATAAAGACTGGTAATAGAGGAATTTCTGGCCCAATTTTTAAAGGTTCTTTTGTTGTTGTTTTTTAAAATATAATACATATATGTAGTAAAAAAATTAGAAAATGTGGTATAAAGAGAGCAAAAAACACCCATGATTCTACCACTCAGAGATCATCATTATTAATGCTTGGGTGCATTTCAATTTAGTAATTCAATAAATATTTATTGAGCATCTACTATCTGTCATATATCATTCTAGGTGCAAAGTCTACAGCAGTGAAGGAAAAAACTCCCAAATTACCATCTATGTCTTCCATATAGATATGAAATAGATGTGAAATAAGGTCCACTTTTTAAAATCTGTTTTTCCTTATTTTTAGGTTGAGCTTAAGAGAATTCCAGAAAAACATCTACTCCTGCTTCACTGACTACACTAAAGCTTTTGGCTGTGTGGATCACAACAAACTGTGGAAAATTATGAAATAGATGGGAATACCAGACCACCTGATCTGCCTCCTGAGAAACCTATATGCAGGTCAAAAAGCAACAGTTAGAACCAGACATGGAACTAATTTAACTGGTTCCAAATTGGGAAAGGAGTATGCCAAGGCTGTATATTGTCACCCTACTTATTTAACGTATGTGCAGAGTACATCCTATGAAATGCCAGGCTGGATGAAGCACAAGCTGGAATCAAAATTGCCAGGAGAAGTACCAATAACCTCAGATATGCAGATGACACCACCCTTATGGTAGAAAGTGAAGAGGAACTAAAAAGCCTGTTGATGAAAGTGAAAGAGGAGAGTTAAAAAGTTGGCTTAAAACTCAACATTCAAAAACGAAGATCATGACATCCGGACCCATCACTTCATGGCAAATAGATGGCAAAACAATGGGAAAACAGTGACAGACTTTATTTTCTTGGGCTCCAAAATCACCGCAGATGGTGACTGCAGCCATGAAATTAAAAGACACTTGCTCCTTGGAAAAAAACTATGATCAAACTAAACAGCATATTAAAAAGCAGAGATAATATGACTTTGCCGACAAAGGTCCATCCAGCCAAAGCTATGGTTTTTTCAGTAGTCATGTATGGATGTGAGAGGTGGACCACAAAGAAAGCTGAGCACCCAAGAATTGATACTTTTGAACTGTGGTGTTGGAGAAGACTCTTGAAAGTCCCTTGGACTACAAGGAGATCAAACCAGTCCATCCTAAAGGAAATCAGTCCTGAATATTCATTGGAAGGACTGATGCTGAAGCTGAAGCTCCAGTACTTTGGTCACCTGATGCAAAGAATTGATTCATTGGAAAAGACCCTGATGCTGGAAAAGATTGAAGGCAGGAAGAAAAGGGAATGACAGAGGATGAGATTGTTGGATGGCATCACCTACTCAATGGATAAGAGTTTAAGCAAGCTCCAGGAGTTGGTGATGGACAGGGAAGCCTGGTATGCTGCAGTCCATGGGGTCACAAAGAGTCAGACATGACTAAGCAACTGAACTAAGAAATTTAAAATTCTATTTATAAGTTTGGAGATGTCAGAAATAATTTCTAAGGGAATTTTGGTAATGCTCAATCACATTTGCAGATAATTAAACACCTTCAAACATTTCACTCTCTATTTACACACTTAATATATAGATATGTTTTTAGGTACTTCAGTTACCTGATTCAACAAATCTAACTTTTCTAGGTGCAGAAATAAATTGAAGGTACAAAGTTATAATAGACCCAAATTAATCAATTTTGAATAGACTCTAATACAGCAGGTTAATTTCAATACTTCCAAATATATAAGATCCTAAATATGTACATGTAACTTGTAAACACAAAAATATTTATATATTATAGTTTTGATTCTTTTTGCCCCTTTGTACTTAATTATAATTTTCTGGGGTTGAAACAAGTATAATAAGGGATAACAATTTCCATGGAAATTAAGTGGGGTTACTGAATCTTTCTAGACTGAAAATAATGAACCCTCTTATTCTGGTAACTGAGATTATTTTTATAACCAGAATTCTTGGCCTAATATGAGAGCTAGGCCATGCCTGTTGACATCCAGAATGAGTCCTGTTGCTTATTCTGGTTGCCAGACTGTGTCCCACCATTATTTACAATTTAAAAATTGAATTATAAAATTTAACTGCTCTTGTTCACTTATCATTGAATTCAAGTTTGACATGCTATCTGCTTTGTTATTTTCTCTATCATTACATTACTTTCTTCATTCTTTATTCTTTTTCATTTAATTTTTTTGGGGGGGGGGCATCTTGCACCACACTTATTTTGTCCTATACTTGTTTCTCTGGTGATCTGGAAAATATTCTGTTTGAATTTTCTAATGATTAAGTTTAACACACACACACACATGCACGTTTTTTCCCATAGTCAAACAGCATCTAATGACTCCTGAATTAGATGAGAAATATCACGCTTCACTTCTTCCTTGTCCCTCACTCAACCATTTCCCAACTTTTTTGTTATCTGGCATTCTGGGTTCAGATATTAGTATTAGTAATAGTAATAGCAGTAGTTATAGTAGTAGCATAGTCTATGTACTTAACTATCTCTACATGTTATTGGTGATATAATGGAAACCTGTAGGACAGGGAGGCAAGATGCATATACTCCATTAAACATTTTGCCAAGAAGGCCATTTTTAGTTTCTTAATATGTTTGCCAAACTACTTTCCAGGAAAGTTGCACTAATATACAACCTCACCAACTATTCAGTGAGGGTACCTATCTCATTACATTCTAAAGAACTTACCATTACTTTAGGAACTTTTATCTATTTGATAGATAGAAATGGCATTTAGTCATTATTTTCGTTTTTTTTTATCTAGAGAAAAATTGTAGTTAGGAACTACAATTCCAATGATCTTCTTCTGATAAAGTGCAATTACTCATGAAGGAACCCTCATAAGTTGAACAGGTTTGATTCAGGATCTTGCCTGAAACGTTACTAATTAATTTCCTAAGGGACTATTTTATAATCTTTTCTACCGCATATTTTCTGGGCATTTAGAGCCAGAATAAAAATGTCCAATGAGTGACAGTTGTTTTTAATACCATGAATCCCTGTACTCACTCTTAGCCATTGAACTCTGGCATTGTGCTATATGAATTCTCATAAAGTAAATAAATTAATCAGTAAATTCATGTTAATAGAAAACCATAGTCACAATAACTAATTTGTAAAACTTGTGGTATTGGCAAATATTATGATAAGATATATTAACCCAATAGGGTTCTGCAAACAAGTTCTGATTTGCAGAACTAACCAACACAATACCAATAATGTCACATGAAATATTCACATTAGAAATGTTGACTGAAGTGATTGAAAGTCATTCACTTAAAACTAATAAGTAAGCACACATATTAGTCCTCATAATACTGGATGCTGCTGCTGCTGCTAAGTTGCTTTAGTCATGTCCGACTCTGTGAGACCCTATAGACCGCAGCTCACCAGGCTCCCCTGTCCTTGGGATTCTCCAGGCAAGAACACTGGAGTGGGTTGCCATTTCCTTCTCCAATGCATGAAAGTGAAAAGTGAAAGTCAAGTCGCTCAGTCGTGTCCGACTCTTCGCGACCCCATGGACTGCAGCCCTCCAGGCTCCTCCGTCCACGGGATTTTCCAGGCAAGAGTACTGGAGTGGGTTGCCATTGCCCTCTTAGGTGGTCATATCCAATTTAGCACTATTCCTTTACATTCTTCATCAACAGAATAAAAATTAGCTACCAACTTCACTGACACACAGAGTAATGTATATATTTCTATGTGAATGGTAAAACCAGGAACAGCATTTCAAACAAGAGAAACAGCATGAGCAAACACATGAAGGCCAGGGGGACTGAAGTGGACTCAAGCTAGTCTTGTCTCTGTAAGACTTGAGGTGTATATGAGACCTCTTGCAAGGGCAAACTTTATTCTGATAACTTCTACTACAGTATCATGTTTTTAACCTTTAAACTTGGTTTGGACAAGAATTCCAAAGAGAGAAAAGATATCATGAAGTAACTTACCGAGAAACTATTCAGATGTGGTTAAATGAAGGCTGCAACATATTTACCACATGTAAGAAAGTTTCACAGACATTCATTCACTTACTTAGATGAGGTTGACTACACAACAATTTAGACAATATTTTACAAATATTCTCTGGTAATTAATAAAGCTAATAATAACTGAAATTAATGGCATTTTTGACAGGCACATACATTATCTCATTTTATTTTCAAAACAACTTATGAAGTCATTTTTCTGATTATATCTCTTTTATAGATGAGAACTTAACCAAGGTCATGCAGCTAGAAAGTGAAAAACTCAAGATTTGAACCCACATTGTTGATTTCCAAAGCCCATGCTTTTAACCATTACTCTGAAGATAACAGTGATAACTTCAGGACATAAAAAAGATATTTTGACATTGAGCCCTAAATGTCTAAACCCTGTCTCTGTGTTTACTTTGTCATCAATTGGAGCTGAACATAAAAAGTTACTTGTGCTTAAAAAAAGCTTTCAGTCTTGCTGTTCTCACTCTTCCTTTGCTACTCCATCCAAGATCAAGGTCACTGTGCTGAATTTGTGGCCCTACAATCACTTTCAATTCATGACCACAAATTACAATGTCCAAAACGCAGAAATATTACTGTATGGCCAAAGCTTCTAGAAAGAGAATTCTTATTCTAATACAAATACCTGTAATAATGGCAGAAGCAAGCAGAAAATTATGGGTAAAATAAATTGCTTGTTTTGTATAAATATTATTTTTTCAAGGTCTTGTCAGTATAAAAGCCCCTTTTTCAAATCACTAAAGTAGTCACTTCACCCTCTCTTTAATTTTGCCCTTTCAGTCCTTCTCCTACTTAATCAAAAGTCAAAGTTAGAAAACCACCTAAATTAACCCCTTTCCCATGACATTATCATTTCCAGTTTCCCGGAGTTATTAAGCACCCCTAAATCCAGACTGCCAATGATAAAAGAAGAGGAAGAGAAGGCACAGCAAATTAGAGACAACAGATATGAGGGGAAATGCCACTGAAGTGACAAACGCTGCACATTGGCAGACAGACACTGATTTCCTTATTCCATAAAGAGCTCTTCAAGCCCACAAGAATAACACTGATGGCCCAATAGAGAGACTAGCAAAGGACATGAACAGGCTGTTCACATCAAAAGAAAATGAAGTGATTTTTATCTTTAATCATTTGAAAAGATATTCAATCTCAGTCATAAGTAAAGAAATGCAAATTAATATAATAAGATACAGTACAAACTTTCAGATTGAGAGGGGGCAAGTAAACCCGGTTATGGGCAAGAAGTTACATTCATACAACATATTTGGAGCACCACTTAATATTTATCCAAAAACTTCTAGAAATATATACTATAGGTGCATCTGGCCCAGAGATACATGCTCAGGGATATTACAGTAGCAATTCTAGAAGTCAATTCCTGGAAGCAACCCAAACATCCTTTAGTTTATACCAAATGTGGTTAAAATACCTCTGGAGGTCCACACAGAGAACTGGTCAATGAGGGGAGCTAAAGAGAGGGACTAGGATGAGGAGTGGAACAGTGAGCTATTTTCACTATATAGATCGCTGTACTTATTTTTTAAAAAGAATGTATATTAAAAATAAACCCACTAAGACAAACATTTAAAAGATGCTTTTGGAGTTTTGGAAGAGAAAACCAAAGCAAAGCAGCTATAAAATTTTCAATTTCTTCCACCAAACAGAAAGTTCCAAGGATAATGAGGACACAATCAGATAGGACTCTCTGGAAATAAGCCTGAGGATTAGATACTAATTTATGTGTGATATCTTCCTAAAAGAAGACAAGTTTAGTTGCTGTCACTTCCCCATTGCAATGTGAGAATTTAACACAGAATTGTACTAGAAATAGTTCACATCATTATCACGAGCATTCTTTAAGATGTCTTCCATATGACCAATAATTATTTTTCTATTTTCAAAAAACTAAACTTTCAAAACCTTGGTGAAAGCTGGCCACTATAAGTCCATGACATCTAAAACGTCATGTTTGTATCTCTATTACCATGCAACATCAGACTAATGGTCTTATAAATTCCTAGTGTTTGCCAAACACATTACATGGAAGATCACAGTGTTAATTTGGAAAGGGAAACAGTTTCATGGCATCTAAAGGACTGAAAAAATTACCTCTAATCCTTTTGGGAATCAAAGAGGCAATAAAGTGAAATTGAGTGCAGAAAGACTCATATTGTAAATCCATTTACTACCAAGCCTTGTTTACTCAAGGATTTATTCATGCCAGTAACTAGTCACCAAAGCTTAATAGCATGACTTTACCAGAATTTTCTTTAAAGAAGTGTCTGATATTTTTTCACAAATAGTGTTCAGCTGATTAAAGCCTAATTACACACATTGAATTAAAGGTGTGAGTACATAATAAAATGTTCTAGCTAAAAGGAATCTGTGCTGGTGTTTGATTTCCAGCTAGTAATTTGGCTGGAATAAAATGGAAACAAGAAAGCAGAATTGTTTAAAAGGTACAGCTTTATGACAACACACATTTCTAAAACTGGAAAAAGAAATGGACAAATATATGGCGCACCTTCCAAATGGAACGTGCTGAAATCTAAAACAGCCTTTTCTATTCCCAACATTTATAATAATAATAATAATAATATAAGCCACACTCACAGAGGCCAACAGCCAGAAAAAAACATATTTCCATTTTAACGCCTTTAGATGATCAAAGCATCAGCTTAATATAATCAGCTGAAATCCATTTACCCGCGAGCTTGCCACTGTGCCCAGGGACTGCTTTCCCTTCCAGCCCTATCTATTCTGGAACAGGTGCTATACTAGTAAATTAATTAGTCTGTGGAGAAGCACCTTGTTCTCCATCTCTGCAGGCCTCTTGTGGGTCAGGGCCTTGAAGATTTCACCATCTGGGCAGAGTTTCCCCCAGAGAAACAATCAAAGCCTACAGATTGCAGCCTACAGAGGAAGGTTCAGATGACAATTAACCTTATTAGGTCTCATTTTTTACAGTTTATAGTGTGTCAACATGTTGGCTCCATAAATAATCTGCTACATCAAATAGGTGGAGAGAAATGGTTTCTCCTCTTATTAGAAGTTATAAAGCCTTCCAGAAAAGAAGTATAATATTTAAGGGAAATGGTATCATTTACAAACATCTAAATGTTAGGATTACTGAGTAGGAAGCTAGATTTCAAAGTTTGTGAAAGAAAAAAAACCCCTATCATCCATTTCTTTTAGATGCAAATTCTGAGAGAGAGGAACTTCATTTTTTTCCTTTTCTATGTCACCCAAATTTTTCTCTCAGGAAAAATATATATGGTTCCTATATATATGGTTTTATAACATCTGGCTAACTTAAATACATGTTTCTTTTCAAAACTTGTATTTTTTCTCCTGTTCCCCCAACCACAGTTATGCATATATGATCCTGTTGTCTGGAGAATACAAAATAAAACCAGCCAAGACAATTAACATCTATAGTTTGTCACAAAATCAACAAATCTTTAAGCCTACATTTTTAATCAGAGTAAGTTTAATTAAACACTTCACAAATGGCACACAAAAAAAGGCCCACTTTTTTTTCAAGTCTTCAGGGCTTCACTGGTGGTTCAGATGGTAGAGAATCTGCCAGAAAAGCAGGAGTCCTGGGTTCAATCCTTGGGTTGGGAAGATCCCATGGAGAAGGAAATAACTATCATTCTAGTGTTCTTGCCTGGAGAATTCCAGGGACAGAGGAGCCTTGTGGGTGTGGCAAAGAGTTGAACAGGATTGAGCAACTAACACTTAAGCCTTTAAGCATAATTTAAATAGAGTTTACTAACAGATCATCACAAATTCTTGTGAGAAGACTCTAAGAGTTCTTATTTACAGGTCTATCCCTTTATATTTGATAGGGTACTGGGCCCCACTAGCTCCTTCAATTCTATGACATGATTCCCAGTTAAGATCTTACACTTGGGATAGATACCTTCCCTATTGGCTTCTCCTTCCTTTGCAGCTTCCTTAGACAGCTCCAGTGGGGCCTCACGAGTCACCACTGGGTTAATGATGTGTTTGGAAGCTCGATGACAGTGCAAGCAGCTTTGTCTTCTCATGTATCCCGTGTTGATGCACGTGTAAGCTGACAATATTTGCAAACTTGAACTGTTTGACATTAAAGACCAGGAAACTCATTTGATTCTGCCTAAAGATAGTTCTGTGGGATTAGAACTGATGGAAAGGAAAAAAAAAAAACAAAAACACCCTTCAGAAAATGTAGATTTTATAGCTTAAAAAGTAGCAGCAGACTTGATATTGCCATGCTATTTAAAACAAATTTCCTTGGGAGTTACTGTTGGAATTCAGATATAAAGTATTAAGTTTGGAATTTCTCCAGTCATAGCATAATGCTTATATTTGGGACATGCAAAAATGAAATTGGAGACAATGAAAACTTCACTTGCCCTTCTAGTTTTGGTTAGAAGAAAACCTAAAAAATAATGAGCAAGAACAGAAAAATGTCCTTAATGTATATGAGCATTCTTATTCAGTATATGTCCTTCTGTTGTTAAATACATATTTGCCATATCAATTAGTAATATTAGCTTATATCTAACTTATTACAACTATCTTTGGTCATGATATACTATAGTGATTCTATTTTTACAAGTGTAGTTGTGATAGGAAGTTCAGTGTCATTTATAAACAAATATAAAAAGAACTTGAAGCTGGGATGGGATGAAGTTAAGGTATCTAGGTATCAAAGAAAGCCTCTGACAAAACAGTGCCCTCTAGTGGATATACAAACTCCTGGAGTCAAAGCCATTCTCTCACATGGAATCTGGTCATGAGTTGGAAATCTGGGCACATGAAGACGTAATATTATTACTGGACACTAAGAAAAATAAGTTTACCAGTAGTCATGTATTAATGTGAGAGTTGGACCATAAAGAAGGCTGAGTGTTGAAGAACTGATGCTCTTGAACTGTGGTGTTTCAAAAGACGCTCTAGAGTCCCTTGGACTGCAAGGAGATCAAACCAGTCAGTCCTAAAGGAAATCAACCCTGAATATTCGTTGGAAGGAATGATGCTGAAACTGAAGCTCCAATATTTTGGCCACCTTATGAGAAGAGCCAACTCACTGGAAAAGACCCTGATGCTGGGAAAGATTGAAGGCAGGAGGAGAAGGGGATGACAGAGGGTGAGATGGTTGGACAGCATCATCAACTCAATGGGCATGAGTTTGAGAAAGCTCTGGGAGATGGTGATGGATAGCAAAGTCTGGTGTGCTGCAGTCCATGGGGTCACAAAGAGTCAGACACGACGGAGCGAATGAACTGAACTGAAGAAAAAGAAGAGCGACATTTCGGGTAACTGCAAAGACAAGATGAGCATGCTTCATTCATATGGTAAGCACTATTGAGGGCCCACCATGAGCTAGCACCGTGTATGGGATGTGTATGCTATGTGTACGGGATACAAAGAGGACTGAACAGAACTCCTGCCCTCAAGCAGCCCACAGACTAACATAATCACATTTGAGAAAAGCAAGTAGTACAGGAGGAAGAGAAATAAAAGTCTGGAAAGTGAGGCTGGGTCTCCAAAAGCAAAAAAGTGGACATTTTCATGTGGCTGTTCTTAAAAATTGATAAACCCAACCAGTCGACCAAGCATGGAAGTAGTTCTTGCGTAGCTATGATTAGTCCACCCAAAAAATGATCTGTCAAAGCTAGCAGAAGACAAAACTAGATAAACTCTGTTCCCTAGAATCCAGGACCTTTTTGTACCACTATCATTTAGAAAGAGTGGAAGATCTTTCTGAAGATTTTCTGTAAGATATACCAGAAAGGTCAAAGTTTCTGCAGTTGTTTGAGTCCTCAGGAGTAGGAAGTTTGGAGGGAAACATTTCAGAGGTCACTATTCCCTAAGACACTTTCCCATGCACTTCCTGGTAGGAATATATTAGAGTCCCATGGTGTGTAGGCATGAGAGGATCAACCCCAAATAGCACTAGTGTGTAAGATCACTACTTGGGCCTTCAAATAAATAAACAATGCAAGGGTGAATATGTCTCTTTCAGCATTAATTGCATTCTATTTTCACCTTAAACCCTAAAGTGTCCATCATATTAAATGCACCCGATGCTGTGTTGCATACACATATTACCAAGAGTCATGAATGCTGCGGTATTACCAGGCAAATGGAAGCAAAGGAGTTGCTTTGTTAAACAATCAAAAGCACAGATCCAACAGAATCGGAAGGAAAAGAAACGACAGATGTAACTGGTGAAGGTTTCTTCTATGATTCTCGATGATAAAAACTTTCTTTATTCCCTGGTTTGATTAATCATCCCGTTTCCTGTGTGATGCCACTGAACCCTAGACATTTCCACCACAAAATATTTGTTACACTATGATGCACTTTGTTTATATACTTGTCACCTTTTACTAGATAAATTTCTCAAACCTCTTGAAAGTCAGAGACCATGTCTCTACCATTTTATCTCCAGTTCCCTATTGTTTCTTGAACAACACTTAGCACAAAATAGTCACTCAATATTTCTAGCTGGGTTACTACTGAAAATATGTAATACTTTGAAAGGATTATATTATATCATTACCCAGGTTTCATAGGATAAGAAGTATAAGAAGATAGTTTACAGATAAGAAAATTTCAAATGGAAAGATTATAACTGCTAATAGAACAAAAAAATTTTTGAAAGTCCCATTAGAAACATCAAATACACAAAAATAAATGAAAAATAAGAAAACCCATTGCTGGCAGGACTGTGAAGAATCTGGCATATGTAAGAGTGTACATTACTGTGAGAATGTGGCTCAACTCCAGTCTAGACAAGCATTGTTCAGATTCTTGATCTAGGAATTTTATTGGGGGATATTATAAAACAGTGAAGACTCCAAAAAGAGGCATATAGGGGGTGTTCTTCTCAATATCTCTTGGAGTAAGAAAACAAAGTAAAACAATAAAGGAAGCAGGCTTGTAGAAAGAAAAGCTGTAGAGGGAAAATTTTTAATGACAAAGGAGAATGGAAGGAAGAAAACAAGGAAAGGAGAGAGAGGGAGATGAAAACTGGAAACAAAATAAATTGTCAAGAATAAGGAAATAGAAAAGAAAACTGATACTATAACATAAGGAGACACTATATAATCAATTAAAAGATAAACACATACAGGACTTCCCTGGTCGTCCAGTGGCTTAAGACTCTGCCTGCCAAGGCAGGTTTGATCCCTGGAAGATCCCACATGTCGCGGGGCAACTAAGCCACAACTACCAAGCCCACATACCCTAGAGCCTATGCGTCACACCAAGAGAAGCCACCACAATGAGAAACCCACATGTAGCAACTAGAGAGTAGCCCCCGACTTGCTGCAACTAGAGAAAGCAGCAATGAAGACAGAGAGCAGCCCAAAAATTAATGAAAAGATAAACACATTGGACAAGTGTATAAAGGATATATATCACACACATATATAAATGTATGCTTAGTCACTCAGTCATGTCTCACTCTTTGCAACCCCATGGACTATAGCCTGCCAGGCTCCTCTGTCCATACGATTCTCCAGGCAAGAATACTGGAGTGGGTTGTCATTCCCTTCTCCAGGGGATCTTCCTGACCTAGGGATCAAACTCAGGTCTCCTGCATTGCAGGCAGATTCTTTATCATCTGAGCCACCAGGGAAGCACAAAGCTCCTAATACATATTTATAAATTAATTTATTGGGCTTTATTGGTCAGGCATTGTGCTAGGTTATCAGTATATTTAATACCTAGGACAAGCCTGCCTGGAAGGTTACTTTGTACAATGTCTCACAGCTCAAATTTGCAAAAATAAACTTATTTCACAAAAAGGGAAAAAAAAATCTAAGTATCACCATAAAAATACACTTTATATAGCAAAAGATAATTTTTAGTGATATAAACATTTAGAATTCAAAATTCACTTTTTAAATTCCAACCACCAAAAACAATAAATATTAATAACAGCTTCTGATTTGGCTGGCATCGTACCCAGAGTTAGGGTATGGAGAATGGTCTACTCTCTAAAAAGGACTTTGACAAGGAAAGGTACTGTTACTCTCTTAAATAAACAAATGCATTTGGGAGGAAATTGAGGGAAGGTGTTGACAAGACCTTAGCCTTCATTTCAGAAAGTTTTCCTGTCTATACTATCGGAGAGAAGCCCCAAATGTCTCCATTAACCTCTGATCATAGCATGAGGTGAAGGGAATCATGCGAACTGAGAATATTTAAATATTCTCTCTGCATAAAAGCTGTCTAGCTGCTGGAATCATTTCCTCTCACTGTCCCTGAGCTAAAGAAGTGGATCGATCAGCAGGGGAGGTGAACAGATGCAGCTGGAGAGGAAAGGAGGCTCGGGGGAATCACATTTGAGCAGCCGTGGGGAATTAGATGCCACAGGGGAGAGTTTACAGAAGCAGTTAGAAGAATGGATCCACAGAGGGAAGGGCTCAGCGAGGCAAAAGCGAGAGACAAGATGCACTCAGAGACACTCACAGCTTGTGATACTCCCTAAATACCCACAGAGCGTTAGGAAGACACTTACTTCCAAGGGGGACTTAGGTAATTTCCCCCTTTCCGTTTCAGCCTACAGAAAAAATTAATACACACTTCAGCCTTCCATCTGCCCCTTTAAACCTTCATGGCCTCTGTGATCAAGGCTCACCCAAGACACATATCCATGCTGGCAATTCTTCTATTGCATGCTCATTTCCCAAAGGGTAAAGGCATTCATCTATATTAGGCCTTAACTATGAAAAAAAGGGGATGCTCACTACTGTTATTCTCTCTAAGTGGTAGCAGGGACTCACTCTCCCCTTCTTACCTTCCACAGGGGAATGCTACCTCCTGCTTCCTATCACTCAGGAAAATCCAAATGACCAAGAGTCAAGATTCTTGAAAGAATATAATTCCTGGGCAGTAGAGAGACTAGAACACATCTTGTAAATGAGAGTAAATAACAACATTCTTCAGAAGATCTTTCAAACAAAACAAAACAAAAAACCCAAAAAAACAGCCATCTGTGAGAAGTTGAATGTTCTGTCTGTACTTTTGGAAGTCATTGTTTATAGAACATATTAAACTTCTTTACTAGTAATGTAAATAAGCAAAAAAAAAAACCAAACCACTCACTTTATAAAGATTTCATTTTATTCCTGGGGATTATCCTAGAAATTGAGGTAAAAATAATCATTTACATTTATACAGGACTTTGTTTACTGTGAATTAACAGGGACAGGGAGGCTTGGCGTGCTGCAGTCCATGGGGTCACAAAGAGTCGGACATGATGGGGCAACTGAACAACAGGTGCTTTATGCTTATTATCTACTTTAATTTTTAAAGTTGGAATTTTAGAGAGTGCTTCTGTATATCATTCCCAAATTCCATTGTCAGAGGTACAGGACACCCTTGAGAACATCTGTTACCTGTACACACATATACATATAAAAATTATTGCTCATGATCACCTAGTCTTGAATCTATGGCTCTTCTAATTTCTGACAGTCCCTTCAGCACCTGGGACAGTGCTGCATTCCACCCCAACACAGGTGTTTGAAAGAATAAATGGTAGCATACTGAGGGGGAGAGCATCAGTGCAGAGCTCTACATGTTTCAGAAGAACTCCAAAGGTTAGCCCTCAAGATGCAGGCAAAAGGAAAAATCATGCCTCTAAAAAATCTTTAAACAGCAACTATCATTCCCATGTATTATTTTAATTATAGGATTTTTTGTAGCCTTATCTCAAGCAATCACAAAAGGCACAATAATCAAACATAAGCAAAAGGTAATTTTCAAGGAACCTTTCTCCATAGAGTTTTATATGTATATGCCATTATGTTACCTTTCCTTCCCTGTGAACCAAGGTTACTAACATTGTTTGCTTTTACAAATAGCAAACGAAAAACCCAAGATGAGAAGAGGAGAAAAGAGAAGGGAATTAATATTCACTGAACATTTAAAATGTGCCAGATAAAGTACTGATTCTTTTTTCATATTATCTTAATGTTTATAATAACCCTGAAAACTAAGTATTCTTGTTTAGCTGAGGAAACTGAAGCTCAGAACCTTAAGCAACTGATCCAAGAGGCCCAGATGATCTAAAAGCTTCTATTTGCCAGGACTAACTATGAGTAAATTTGTAATTTTTTTATTTATATATTCACCAAGTGTCTGTCTGTCTGTCTCTCTCTCTCACATACACACACACTGAAAGGCAAAGGCCAGAGGCTATGTGGAGATTGGCCTCAGAGCACAGAACAGAAGTTCTTTACTTTTATAGTTAAGCTAAATGAGAGCTACAGCAAAATACTGAATTCTGAGAGCAACACACAGTGTTCTCTGGATGGCAGAAATAAATACAAAAGAATAGAAATATGGACGTATATCACCTCCAGAAACTGTCAAATGAGAAATCTTGAAGGCTGTCTTTAGATGAAGCAACTAAAATATAAAACTCTTAGGTACTAGGTGAGACCCTACAGATAGGTCTTAGTCTAGTTGTTTAATGCATAGAACTCTAATAAAGATTCATTTCCCTGACTTCTCCAAGTCAGTTACCAAACCTACTCTTTGCACTATTCTAGAATTTGTGTTAATGTCTACCAAGTTTTACTCTATTTAATTACATGGCAGCCTCTCCTACAAGTTCACAGTCAAAAGCTACACCACATCTCATATACCACCCCTCAAGAAGAAAACACTGGCAAATGCATGCAAAATTATTTGTTTGCACATTTTTCTGGGAATGATATTTCATAACTTCCTTCAGACTTTCAATAGGATACGCAACTAAAAAAGTAAAGAACTTCTGTTCTATGCTCTGAGGCCAATCTCCACATATCCTCTGGCCTTCAATAGTGTCAGACCAATAATGAGTGGATGGCATTCAAAGGGAGTCTACGGGAAAATATGAAGTCCTATCTATGCTCTTTGGCCTCTAAGAATTTCATACACATTAAGTTCTTTTCTTTTAGAGACAGTTCAGTGTTATGTTGAAAAGATAAGCTTTGGAACTCTCTGCCCAGGTTCTAATTTAGACTCTACTACTTACTAGTTGCCTGATCTTGGCCAATCCACTTAGCTCTCTAAACCTCAGAAAGAAATGTGGCTAATAATAATAATAGGTCCTACTTAATACTGTTGATCTAGTTAGGTAATGAGATAATGTGCTTAAAGTACTTGGCATGTAATAGCACACACCACATGTTAGCTATACGGGTGGCATTGGTGGTGGTGATCATAACCACAGAATTCTCCCAATTACTCTCCTTTATATCTGGAACATAAATTCAGATAATATTAGTGCTCTAGTACAGCAAAACCTATGTCTATTTATTCAACACATATTATTTATTGAGTATCTACAATGGACTGACCTGGTAAGTGGCATGGGATGAAATTCTCAAAATACATAAAATTTAAAAATAAAAATGTCATATTTGAGCTTTTGAAGTTTTGTGACTGAGAACTTTCTCTCCATGTTGGGTTTATTCTTAGCATTTCCCTTAATGCTTCTGAGCTGTTATGGCAAATAATATCAGCTTTACTGAAATGTCTCTGACAAGAAAGATGTTCTCACAGATGATTCAGGCCAGTGCATTTGCTTTCCAGTGGGGTCCTTACTGGGGGAAAATGGCTCAGATATGTCCCTGAAATTTTGAACTGGCTTCCTTTTGATAAGGTGATGTTTTCAGCTCATTGGACTTTGTAATGTTTTTACTGCTACATGCTTTTTTAAAAAATTGTTCTTTATACTTTGAATTCTAAAACATAATTTTTCTGAGGTGCAGTTGTACTGGCAAACTATATAGACACTAAATAAGTAAATATTCTGACCAGTTTAAACAACTTGATGGCTGCTAATAAGGGCTGTGAGGTGATACAGCAAAAGCATACCAGCTGGATTTTATGTTTCATTAAGTAATTTTGGTAGAGGATTTTAATTTAAACCTGTCTGTGTGCTTATTTGAGGAGAATTATGTTTGTACAGAGAGTCTGCATGAATTTATATAAAATCCATACTGAAGATGGTATGCATGGGGCCTAAAAAAACACAAAAGACTGTTTACAAACAAGTTAAAGGCTAAAAATATGCATATATTACAGAGAAGCTCTTGTATAAAAGACTCAGAAAGCCTCAGATTCCTAATAACAAGACTTGAATGAAGGGGACTCGGCTGCTGCCTTCCTCACTGAGTTTTGGCGGGTGTAGCAGGCCTTTCTACACTGCAGTAATAATTGATGGCAGGCTGACACATTGCCCAAGGAGAGCTCTGTCAGGAGGTCTCCTGGGCCTGGGGATCAGTGTGCTTAAAATATTAGGATTTGATAGAGTTAACACTTGCCCTTGAGCAGATGGTTTTGAACACTCTGTCAACACTGCCAGTGATTACTGCAAACAGATTCTTCATCCCAGAGGGATGGGAGTGAAATGCTTTCTAGCTCCCAAGTCTCATCTAAGAGGTGTAAAAAACGTATCATTTCCAGGGTCTTCTCTCAGCTGTGAGAAGTGCAAATGTTTCCCACACACGCAGCCAGAGTCAAGAGCCTTTGCTGAGCCTGGGAATTGGTCGAACAAACTTAACCTAAATCCTTCTATTTTGTGCCTCTGAAATACTTTGGGTTTATGAAATGTCTTTTGATGAACTACCAGAAAAAAGGACTGATCATAGGCCAACACTGAAGTGTTGAATGAGGGGACGAAAGAATGGGAAATATCCTGTGGGTACTCTGAAAACTTGAGAAGTTCAAAATTTTCAAAATAAAAATGAACACACCTATCAGCAATTTATTTTCAGTCTGGGCAAATTCATTGTGGGGGAGGAAATGACTCTTCAAAGGAAAAGCACTACCCATTCCTGTTGAGTAAACCAGTTTACAGAATTTGGAAATGAAATCATCAATGAAGGGAGATCACGGAAAGTAACTCGCAAGGGTCTCCTTCAATAGTGAAGGAACCAGTAAGATCAGAAGGTAGTAGCATCGTTCAGGAAGGTCTTACTCCTTGCCTAGCAGTGCATTGTAATGAATGCCACCGCTAAATGCAATGGCCTCTGCTCTAAGTAAGAGGGACGACAGGGTTCAGAAGACAGAACCTATACTCAAAAAACCTCTGCTGTGGAAGTAGCTGATATGGGACCTCTTATCTACAGTTATTACAACTTTATTAATAGAAAACCAAGTGCAAACAGAATACTTCAATTCCCATGCTCTAGAAAAGACTGTTTAAGGTGTCTCGTCCTGTATGTCAGCTGATCTGTCCTGACTGCTTCTCACCCTTACTTCAAGGAGACATGCCTTCCACCACAACTGAGACTGCCAAGACCAAGAAGTAGAGAGAATTTTTTTTTTTTAAGGAACAAGAAGGAAGTGTGTGAGAAACGAAGCTTAAAGATCTACAACTCCAGACCCTGGCTTTCACGCTAAAGGTTTATAACCTCCCCCTTCGTTATATCATCTTGTGTGATGTTCTGAACACCTGCACTATTAAATTCTTTTCTTAGGTTTTTTCTTTTTAATAAGAAAAAATTAACAAAGTAAAATTTGTTGACAGTGTTCACAGTCAGCGCAGTGGGTGTTCCACCTATGCGCTGTCACATTTTTCATGTTCATTTCTGCAGGTGCTAAATACATGCTGACAACAACATATGTTACCAATCTTAAATTTTTTTTTTTAACTTGTAATTAAGGAGTGCTCACAGCTTGAAGGAAAAAAAAATACAGGTGAAAGCTGCCTGTGCCCAAAGACTTTTTGTTTTTTTCTCTCATACCTATTTACATAGTTCTTGAATGTACCCTGTATGGAAAAAATAAGTTATCAAAATTATGATCTATATAAATAGTATCCATAAGACAAATTTGTAACAATGCTAAAACCACATAAGCTTACTTCCTCCCCCAAACCCCACTATTCTTTCCTTGTTTTCAAATATTTTTCTTGACTCTCTGAATTTCTCTTGCTCCTTTCAATTATACTGTTTCTGGGAAATGACACAAACCCTCCAAAAAGTATTTTTATGCTATATGACCCTCAAAGTTGTAGAAACATTCTCTAAGTCGGATACAATTCTCTGATCCTTTCATTACTTTCTGTGAACATGATCACCTCTGCATAGTTAAATAATAGGAAATAATTATAGTTTTAATCCTATGCATTTTAGAGGTAATTTCTTTTTATTGGCCATTAGAGGACTGGCAGCTTCTACATTCCTCCTCTAGGGACTAGTGATGGGGTGACTAATGATGGTTTCATTAACAAGCATTACACTATTCTGACAGCTAGTAAGAAAGTTTAGATGTGTTTTCCAAATGTGCAGCTCCTGCTTAATAGCTCAGTTGTGTCCAGCTCTTTGCAACTCCATGGACTATAGCCTGGCAGGCCCCTCTGTCCATGATAATTCTCCAGGCAAGAATACTGGAGTGGGTTGCCATGCCATCCTCCAGGGGATCTTCCCAACCTGGGGATCAACCCCAGGTGTCTATCATTGCAGGTGGTTTCTTTACCCTCTGAAGTATGAAAATCACCCAGGGGAACTCAATTGCTCTACTTTTGCCCCACCCCCTTCTAAACTCCTGGCAATCAGCCAAGCTCAGTCTACCCTCAGAGTCTCTGCACCTTCCCTCTTACGATCTTCACAAAAACTGAGTGAGACCAGGATGGCTCCTCCTTAAGAGGTCTTTCTTGAAGACCCTATTCAATGCTTCTTCACCATGAACTTGGACATACGACCCTGCTTTGTGTGCTTTGAGGCAGTTGTCACTATTGGAAGTTACTTTTAAAAAACAGATTTGTTTATTGTTTCTTTGGTTAAAATGTAAGCCACGTGAGGTCAGGAACTATGCATTTGTCTTGTTTGCATGTAGCATAGATCCTAGCACAGAGTAAATGTTCAGTAAGTATTTTTTAAATAAGTTAATGAATTGCTTAACAAAGGTACTGACATGGTATTGAGGCTGTTTCCCTTGGATACTGTGATTCAACAGGACTGAGATGAAGCCAAAAATCCATAATAAAAGCACTTCAGGTGATTTGGATGATTAGGCACATTTGAGAAAAACTGTTAGTGTCTTACTATTCACCATGGTCCGTGGACCAGCAGCCTCAACAGGCCTGTCCCAGACCCATTGAATCAGAACCTGCTTTAGCAAGATCCCTTGGTGCTCTGTGCACTGTTTAAGAAGCCCCTATCCAGGTACATGAACCAAGTCTCCCCTGTCAGTGAGACACAGACATGGAGCAATCACTAGGACACTTTGGCTGGGAATTTCACCTCGACTTGGGGGCAGGAATGGGAACTCTATGACCAAAATTACCAGCTCAGTTCATCACATGTCCCAAGCTGAACATGTGATTTCTAGACTAGCAATTCTCATAGTGTGGTTCCCAGAGCAGCAGAAATCACCTAGAAAGTTGTTAGAAATACAAACTCTGACCCCATCTCAAACTGCATTAGAAACTCAGAGGGAGGAGTGTCCAATCATCTGACTTTTAACCAGATCTCTGGGTGAAGTTCTGATTCCTACTAAAGTTTGAGAACAATGATTCTAGATGAGATGTTCCCAGCCCAAGGTGTGCATTAAAATCACTTGGGGAAGTTTTAGAACTCTCAATGCCTAGGTCCATACATCAGACCAATTAAACAAAAATTTCTGAAAATAGCACCTAGATTTCAATAACCCTTAGACATTCTCAAGGCTGGGAACTGCAGTTTGAGCCACACTCAGATCTACCTGGCTACTTGGCAGTAGTCACCGACAGAAACAAACACCTGTAAACAAAGTGAGGTGAAGACAGCGGTTCTTGGACTTTAGCATGTATGAGAGTCTCAGCTGCAGGGTGTGTTAAAGCACAGGTTTCCAGGCCCCACTTCCAGAGTTTATGAGGCAGCAGGTCTGAGTGGGGCAGAAAATCTGCAGTTCTAACAAGTTTCCAGGTGATGCCAATGCAGCTGGACCAGAAAATATACTCTGGGTTCTTCTAATATCAGGCTACAGAAGTCATGGGTCATTAAATTGAGCCACGTTAAGTGAATATATCCAATATTTTTTTATCCTTGTAAATTGTCCCCTCTCCAAAATCTCATAGTCAGTAGTTGGAAAAGACAGAGTGAACAGATATTATTTGAGCTTCAGATGGGTATGAGTTTGGATCTTGACTCTGCCTCTTTAATCAATTTGTTTAATCTTCCTTTATTTCTGGCTACTGACCCTCATCCCTATCCAGACATTACTAGCTGTGGTTCTTGTGGGGAAGCTACTCACTTCTTTGCAACTCAGTTGTGTCCTAATAACTTTATCACTTCAAGAGTTGCTGTGAGCAATAAATTAGTTAGGCTTGAGAGATTAAGTAACTTCCCCAAGGATACAAAAATTTCCCCTAATAGTTGGGGAACTAGCATTTAAACCTAAGCCGATCTGATTTCAAACTGTGGTGCTGGAGAAGACTCATGAGAGTCCCTTGGTCAGTAAGGAGATCAAACTAGGCAATCCTAAAGGAAATCAACCCTGAATATTCACTGGAAGGACTGATGCTGAAGCTGAAGCTCCAATACTTTGGCCATCTAATGAGTAGAGCTGATTCATTGGAAAAGACCTTGATGATGGGAAAGATTGAAGGCAAAAGGTGAAGGCAGCAGCAGAGGGTGAGATGGTTATATGGCACCACTAACTCAATGGACATGAATCTGAGCAAACTCTGGGAGCGAGTGGAGGACAGAGGAGCCTGGCCTGCTGCAGTCCATGGAGGCGTGAAGAGTTGGACATGACTAATTGACTGAACAAAGACAACAAACATCTGACTTCTCAGCATACTAATGAGCTATCAATGGTCAAACACAATGGCCTTCTTCTAGGTTCTCATTCTCATTGGTACTTTCTGGTTCATTAATGGCACCTAACTACTCTCTCCCTAAAAGTTTCTTCTGTTTTTTTTTTTTTTTTTTTTCACAGCATTATCCTGTTCTTCCTCTTACCATTTTGATTCTTTATTATATCTCCAAGCCAGTATTCTAAATTTTGACCTGTTTCCTAAACTTTTCAATTTCATGCTGAGCATCTCTACTTTAATTTGATCAGACACTCGAAAGCAATATGCCTCACCCCAGCTTCCCTCATTGATTTTTACTGTAGTACCACAGTCTCCCCAGGCACTCAAATTCAAAACTGCATAGATATTTAGTTGGTTTGGAGTTCCTATTAGTTATTCTCACTTTTTTCATTAACCACACAAGGGACTTCTAAAAGCCATTTCTCACCAGTCCAATATGGCCATTGGAAATTACATAAATTATGAAAAAATTACATTTTCTTCTTTTTATCTGAATTATATGAAAAACAAGCCATAATCTTTCTTTAATTTAGACCTTTGGGTAATTAATGTCCTGTGCTCTATTTGTTGTTGTTAAGAGAAACCATATAGGAGACTATCTTCTCACATGTGCTTGTCTTATCCAAAAAAGCCACTTACAGCCACTTACATAGTCACCAAATGTATGCGCTTGAGTAAGTAAGTATTGAGTGCTCAGGGACATTAGTTGGTAACAGCAGCTGGGAGACTTAAACCTGTAATCCAGTTGCACCACAACAGAATGTATCATGTATATTCACTCACTATTCTTTAATTTGTTTCAAATTGTTTGAAATTTTTGACAAATTTCACTTAGTGATGAATGAAATGCATCATCTTTAAGGTCCAAGAGCATCAAGATACACCTTTAAATATCAGAATTTAAACAGTTTTAATGATATGAGCTAACTAAATAGGTTATTCCTAAACTCAGTAAGCCCAAAGTTAGGACCCAGGATCTAACCTCCCTTCCCTTGTGAAATGAAGGTGTTAGTTGTTCAGTCATGTCTGACTCAGTGCAACCCCATGGACTGTAGCCTACCAGGAGCCCCTGTCCATGGGATTCTCCAGACACGAATACTGGAGTGGTTTGCCATTTCCTTCTCCAGGGGATCTTCCCAACCTAGGGATCAAAACCAGGTCTTCTGCATTACAGGCAAACTCGTTACTGTCTGAGCCACCAGGGAAGCCCTCCTTTCCCTTAACTGATACTTAAAATCATAGAGCTCTCTGGATAAGCTATTTACTACTATGAGTGAGCTTCTCCTAATATTTAGCAATAACCATACTGTACTGTGACTCAGACAGTAAAGAATCTACCTGCAATGTGGGAGACCTGGGTTTGATTCCTGGGTGGGGAAGATCCTCTGGAGGAGGGCATGGCAACCCACTCAAGTATTCTTGCCTGGAGAATCCCCATGGACAGAGGAGCCTGGCAGGCTATTGTCTATCAGGTCGCAAAGAGTCGAACACAACTGAGCAACTAAGCACAGCAGAATAATACATAGATATTTAGTTGGTTTGGAGTTCCTATTAGTTATTCTCACTTTTTTCATAAACCACACAAGGGACTTCTAAAAGCCATTTCTCACCAGTCCAATGTGGCCAATGGAAATTACGTAAATTATGAAAAAATCAGAGAGAGCCCTGAAGTCATGAGAGAAATTGATTTCTAAAAACAGTTCCATGCTCAGATCGACACCTTCTGAAATTTGTGGCCAAAAAGCAGCTTTTATCAATCACTTGTTCTGGTGTGGTCACAGATTCAAGGAGACCAGCTGTACAATTAAACTGACTCTGCTGGCCTGCAACACAGCATTCTACTGGGAAGTAAGAATACAGAGTACTCATGAAGTATAATTCACCAATAGTATAAAACTGGCTTTTAGGAGCCCAAACTGAATCACTTGGAATGTTGCCAAACTCAAAAAGGGAAAAAAAGCCATAACAATCTTCTTTCTGCTAAGAATAATTATATGAAATGTTCCCAGTGGGGTTGCCACCTTATTAAGTACCCAATTGTGATCCACGGCTGTGAGGGACTAGCTAAAAACATGATGAATGCTTTGTATAAGATCTATAGAAAGGACAAGCAAAGTTAAAGGATATATTATTTGGAAACATAAATGCAGCTGAAGTTCAGGGGTTCCATATGAAAGCACATCTTTGGTGCAATTATTGGGCATTACCATACTTCCATAATGTTGAAGAATGGCCATCACTATCTAATTTCATTCCTTCTATTATATGTATTTATGTCTAGATCTACTCTGAAGGGCAATATAGAGAAATGATGCTATAAATTTATTTTATTATTATTTAAGGAATCAAATGTCAATCACATCTTTTACAAGACACAATCTTTTTTAAAAAATTTAATTCATGCCATTCTGCAAGAATAAGCTAGTATTTAGTCACTTCAAAGGGTTAAAATACAGATGCTGTGAATGAAATGCATAATCCTTAAGGCCTTAGAGCATTAAGACATATCTGCTCCTTAGGGTCCATCTTTGTCCATAATCAATTTCTTCCCTTGGAGAACATTAATTGTCTCTAATGATAGCTTTCCATCAATACATCCTTGATCTTAAAAGGCCTGTACAGCTTTTTCCTTTATTCAATCAAATCATCTCTACAATTGCCCCCCTTTAGTAAGATAATACCTTTTAAGCCTTGTATTTTAATATAAAAAATAAGAGGTAGCTGCAAATTCTAATGGAAGTGCTAACATTTGAGAACCAGGATGATGGCTTCCATTATCCTAAATAATGTTTGAAGATTATAGAAAGCACTGTGTTTCAAAAGGTGGAAACTAATCCACCACTTTCAAATTATTTCTTGTATAAAAAAATCTGTTCTGACATTAGGATTTTTTTTTTGCCCCAATGATGGCTCTGTATATTTAAATATTTGAATATGAAAGATAATTTTTCAGTGTTAAAAAGGCAAATAATTGCTATTTATAAGGACAAAATGCTGAATAATTCAAGGAATTGATAACTTTAAACACCAAAGCCTTTTATTTTGTTGTTTCTCTGATAAGCCAACCTCACACTTTTCACTCAAATCACCACAACTCTAATCAGCAGTTGCTAAAATTATTTAATTTCATGATGTCAAAAAAAAAAAAAAAAGACTTCAGGCTCTTTGCGACCCACTAACAATATCTTGCTTTTCCCCACACTGTTGACTTCTTCAAACATGCTTTTCTAAAAGTGTGGAAATTCAGTATGTATATCTATTTGCCATTCTACTGATTTGTTGCCTTTCACATAGAGGATTGCTCTTGCACTGCCTTATGTAGGTCACCCAGGACAAACCTGTGTTTCTGTTCATGGCCCCACAACAGCTTCTGCAGAGACTGCCCTAATATTTATAATAGGTAAGGAACCTTGAGAAGAGACACTGATGCGACAAAAGCTATCTACACTACAGAATTCTTTGGGCAATTTCTATATTCAGTAGGAACACAGCAAAATTTCTGTGCTGCATATCAAGTATCATTCTTATCACCGCAAGGTTAGGAAGCCCTTCTCGCCAGTCCTGGCTTACATGTATGCTTTCACTCTTACTTACAAAAAATCTGCCAGCATTCTAGGAGATAGATGAAGAGACTCCGTGGAATGTAATTAACTGCAAAGCCCAGGTGATTAAAAAACCGATTAAAGAAAATCACAGATGCAACACAGAAAAGAACTTACTTACCGGAAAAAAAAAAAAAGGTGAGGGGGAAGTAAACAGAAAAATTACTAATTTGTTTAGGGTTTCTCTGGAAATATGTGAAATTCTAGGTGCCAAATCTATGTTTTGAATTAAAATACAAGCAATATTTCATAAATACATTGGCTTCAAAATGAACAATAAAAGAAATATTAGAATTCTGTATGGAAGGAAAATATGTAGGTAGATAATATCACCCTAACAAATATCAAACCTAAACAAAACACAGACAAAAGTGAGACCAGTTAACAACCAAGATAAGAGATGAAAATTGCCACTGAAGCAGATCAACTTTATTCAATGCCCTGATAAGCACCTATTTGCTCTTCCCCATTATGCTTTCTTAGTATTTATAAATTATCATTTAATTATGCTGGCAAGTGGTAATTGTCAAATAAAGCTCAGATAGGCATAAGCCCTCAGGCTGCACATGACAGAAAAATATCTGTTAAAGCTGGGCTGATTCACACGCTTAGGAAATAATTTCCTTTCTTCTTTTTATCCTTGCCAACAAATTATATGAACTGGCACTTTGTGCTTTGTAGGCATTTTGAAGTCTATGCAGATTACAGAAAAGAAAAATTAGTTGTTTCAATATCTACCATTCCTAAATTATTCTGCTGATTTAAGACATCACGTACGGAGAGAACAAAAGAGTGCAAAGATCAAGAAATTCAAACCTTCCTCTACTTAGAGTTTTTGCTCAGGGTCATTTTCAATTGAGGAAATCAAGATTTGGAGAATTATTTTACATATTGTATAATGGATTTTACATAAAGTAGGAACTGGAACATGACATTCATCCCATTAAGAGAGATACAGAAATCTCTTTTTCCTTAAGTCTCTCACTACTTAGGTTTAATTAGTACCCATCCACCCCACCTCTTTTGTATAGAGTATTATAATTTTTTTTCCACAGCTAGTTGCAGCTCTCCAGCTGTGGAGGATAAACATAAATAGAGGATTATAATGGATACAAAAAGATAAGTTGAACACCAAGAAGCAATTTAATTTACATCTAATATTTAGACACAATGTTGCATTTTGGTTATATATGTAGAGCCACTTGTGAATTATTTTTATTTGCAAGGCTGAGCAGAGAAAGCACAAAGAACTATTTGTTCCTCTATCTTTTGCTAGGAGGGGGTGAGTGGTGGGAATGGGGGAGAGAAAGCAAAACTGTAAAAAAAAAAAAAAATAGTTTAAGGAAGCTCAAGTTCCTGCAGTGAGCAAAGTCAGTACCACCTCTTGTCTCAGCATTTCTTCTCTCTCTCCTTGCACCCCAGCCACTTATGGCTACTTTGGGGCCTTGAAGGAGGCATATTCTCTCCTGCCTCAGAGTGTTTGCACATGTTTTTCCCTCTGCTTGGAAAGTTCTTTTACAACTTCAGCCCCACTTTCTTTACCTCTGATCCTTTCAATCTACTGAAGTCCTACCCATTCTGCAGATCCTAATTCAAACAACTTTTCCTTAGAAAAGCTTTCTCTGACCCCTACTGCCAGCTCCAAAATAGATCACTGGTGTTATTATATACCCTCATAGCCCTTATTACAGTTTAATAAAAGAAGAAGAATACAAATATAATGCGTTTATGATGGGTCAGGCTAATAGATATTCCAACCCAAACTTCATAGCAACCTTGTGGAGGAAGATGAGGAGGAGTAGAGACATTAAATCACTTGCCCAAGATTCCACACCACAGCTACAAAGTGGTGGAGTCAGGACTCAACCCATGTCTGGATCCAGAGTGTGTGCTGTTAGCCACTTATTATTGCCATATTTATTTGCACAATTACCTAGCCACTATTTGTCAACTCTCACCTCCCATACACCAGTTAGGAAGTATCATGAAGCCAGCAATCATGTTTTATTTGATCAAGCCTGACCTATAATAGGAACTTAATAATTATTGAATCAATGATTGAACACTTAGCACAATACAAAGACATGGTTTGGAAGCTGAAGAATGATGAATCTCTCAGTTATTTTAGCTGCCAATGTAGTTCCTCCATATTTGCAGACCTGTCTACTTAATTAATCCTGCGAGGGCTTAGCCTAACAGACAGAACTTCATGTATCTTTGCTTCAGTGAGTAAGCTGCTTCTATTTTTTAAAATGGTTTAATTCCTTTTATTATAAGGCTTTAAGTAAAAACCAAAATGTTTAAGTGTCATTGATACTTCAAAGAATATAAATTCTTTAAAGAAACAATGCCATTGCCATAGATGTTTTAAGACTGAGCAGATACTGATGTTAGTAGCATATATTTTAATACGGACTCTAAAACACTCCAAATGCATAGAAACATTGGTACATTTGGCATATTATGCAGCCAGAATATACAGGTACAATCTGTGTATTATTAACACTTATTCAGAGTCAACAAAATGTTAACAATGTTTCAGGAAAATGCATAGCTCATATTTGAATATGCAGTCTAGCCTTGAATAATGCAATTCTTTACACATGAAATGAGCACTACTCACGAAAATTTAGCCATTTTCCTGGTTTTTCATAGCTTGTGCATACTTTTACAGCATTTTAGTCCACGATGTGGGCTATTCAGTAAGTGATGCAAATTTTCTTTTTAAAAAGGAAATAAAATCCTTTTTAGTAATCAAAAAAAAAAAAAAAAACAAAACACCATAGCCAGACTGGCACTTCGGCAACTGAACATAACCTCAATTCAGGCAGCCCTTTTTAAATAAGAGATGTTCCCACATAGGCTCTTAATTGAGAATTGCAAAGCTAAACTGCATTCATATCTTGGTATTCATAAATGGTTTTCAGCTACTTATTTATTTCCATCAACATTACTCTAACCCGGTGAAACACTCAGCTAAAACGAAGTCGCCATTTTCAAAGAATATTTTGCATCTTCTGTATTACTTCGTTTCTGCAACTTTAGTCTATTCAGTACATTGTTGTAGCATTGAAGCATTTTCCATTATAATTAGAAACTTAGCTTTTTAAAAATATAAAGCATGTACTTCTCATTTTCATAAAAACAAAACACAAAGAATACAAATCTCTTCTGTTTTTAAAGGTGAAGAAACCAAGGCATGGAAAACTAAATGCCTCACTCAAAAAATAAAAATTAAGATATTGGCCAATAAAAAGTCATTTTGCTTTAGAAAACAGTTCTTTTTATACAATGACACACATTCGCATGTTTTATCTGGAAGGGCAGTGCAAATACACTATCACTAAGGCCTTCAACACAAACTAAATTCTTTTTTATCTAAAATTCCGACATTTATAAACTGCGTATAATCTCCTCCTCTCTCCACTTCTCCCTCCTCTTTCTTCTTCTTTTTCTGTACCGTGGCTAGCAGGTAATATTCTGGATGACCCGAAAGCCTATGACACTGGCAAGTCTCTTCTGATGCTTCAGAAACATTGTTGAGTATAGTTTGAGAATTAAGCATAGTGATTATATTTCAGGGCTCTGCATCCTGGCCACCATATGTGGATATGAGCTAATTCTTTTCTACTAGCTTGAGGGTTCTAAGATCTTGTAAATCAAAGTCCCCACTGTTATATAACAGACAAAAAAATCAGTGGTTCCGTACAAATCACTAAATAGGATATTGGGGAGAAAGTGTAAGAGAATAAAACTAACGTTTAAAGGGGGACAGAGCAAATCCACAGACATTTCAATCTACTTTTCTAACCAATGTCCTGTATATTGATTGAAATGTTATCAAGCTCTAAATATACATAATTTATGCAACTGCAACTCCTCAGCTAACTTCAAAGCTTTTAGTACATAGCATAACCATCTGTATACTAGAAACTAAATATCTGTTGGGTGGTTTTTTGAGTAAGAAAAATATTCCAGCATCACCCAATAGAAATATAGAAATATAATGTGAACATGGTATATAATTCTAAATGTTCTAGTAGCCACATTATAAAAGTAAACAGAAACAGGTGGAATTGATTTTGATAATACACTTCATATAACCAATGTATCCAAAGTAGTATCATTTCAACATGTAATGACTATAACAAATAATTGAGAAATTTGATGATATTTCATTTTGTGTTGTCTTCAAGATCTAATGTGCATTTTACACCTCAGTTTAAACTAATCACATTTCAAATGATCAGTAACCTTGTACAGAATACTTGAAATGTCGGAAAGATCCCCTAGAGAAGGGCATGGCAACCTACTCCAATATTCTTGCCTGGAGAATCCCATGGACAGATGACCCTGGCGGTCTACAGTCCATGGGATCACAAAGAGTTGGACACGACTGAGCAACTAACACAGGCATACCACCATGTAAGGCTGCTGCTGCTAAGTCACTTCAGTAATGTCTGATTCTGTGCTACCCCATAGACGGCAGGTCACCAGGATCCCCCGTCCCTGGGATTCTCCAGGCAACAATACTGGAGTGGGTTGCCATTTCCTTCTCCAATGCATGAAAGTGAAAAGTGAAAGTCAAGTCGCTCAGTTGTGTCCGACTCTTCGTGACCCCATTGACTGCAGCCTACCAGGCTCCTCCGTCCATGGGATTTTCCAGGTAAGAGTACTGGAGTAGGGTGCCATTGCCTACTCCGCCATGTAAGGCGGCGGCTGCTGCTGCTGCTGCTGCTAAGTCGCTCCAGTAGTGTCCGACTCTGTGTGATCCCATAGACAGCAGCCCACCAGGCTCCCTGGTCCCTGGGATTCTCCAGGCAAGAACACTGGAGTGGGTTGCCATTTCCTTCTCCAATGCATGAAAGTGAAAAGTGAAAGTGAAGTCACTGAGTCGTGTCCAACTCTCAGCGACCCCAGGCTAGTAGTTACCATATCCGATAGCACAGGCAGTCTGTACCCTGTTAACTGAATGAGATTTGTTCTTTTCTCTTGTGCTGTAAGTTAATAATGTATTGGCATAGCAAATGATATGAAAATAATGTATTTTCCAATGTATGAAACAAAGCCTTTGGCAATAAGTATGTTTGAGATGGATCTTGTACTTCCCTAACCCCGTAAAAAAGAAACATTCCTAACTGGATATGTGAGTTGAATTATCTTCATCAAGTCTACACAATAGTGATTAGAAATGATTATCAGCACTGCTTCTGAATTTTCCAGTGAGTTTTGTACTGGAAATTAAGATAAACATGGAAAATATGTGAAGTAAGCCTTATAATTGGGGCTCTTAGGGTGAAAACATGAGTCTATAACTGTCAGCATCTATGTTCTTCTGCCTTATTTAACTTAAACTCCACAAAGCCTCCTGTGATGGGCCATGTCTGGTCTCTTAATCCCTCAATTTTGAAATACTGTAATTATTGTTAATCTCTCTCCCTTTAACCTTATACTTTATCAGTTACAAAATCTTGCCAATTCTGCCTCCAAAGTGAATCTCATCTATATTTCCAACTCTGGGCTCCCCTAAACTTAGAGCTTTATTCATCTGACCCTGCTTGGACTGTGGTCACCCACAGGCTCCCCATCTTCCACTATCATAGCATAGTGCTAATGAGAGAGGCCCTGCTGAAATGAAGTTTGAAAAACACCACTCCTTAATCTCTTTCATCTTCAAAATAAAACTTGAATTCCACTTTGTTAAATGTTTCTAGATCCATCTATCAATTCAATAAACATTTTATTATAGTTTTTGCTATATACCAAATACTAAGCTACACAACAGAGATTTTAAAAAACTTTTCTTGAATATTTCCTAAATTGGTAAGTGATACAATATAATGTGATAAATGCTATAACCAACATATGCACAATGTGTTTTTGAAAGGTCAGAGGAAACAAAAATTCTGCCTGTAAATAGGGAAAAATAGGAAAGATACTACAGAGGAGGTGATATCTGAGCAGATATCTTGAAGAATTAATATTACTTTGCCAGGTAGAGAAGAAGGGAATATTGTTCCTGCCATATAAAACTAACTATTCAAAGGGCTTAAAAGTACATGACAGGGGAATGGAAAACAGACTAGATTACTGAAGAAAAGGATGATATTAAAAATACTTAACAACTAGTGGATGTGTATGCTGACCAATCAGAATTAAAAATGGTCTTACCTATGCATGTCAGCATAGTCAAGAAACAAAATCAATGAATGTGCTTGGCACAAAAAGAGTGGCAGGAAGGTTGAGATCAGTAACAGGTTAGTAGGGCTAATAATGTGATAATAATGTGGGATAATAATGTGAACTTCTTTTAGTAGATAGGAGGGAACCATTGAAAGGTTTTAGACAAGTGAAAGTCATGTTAGCAACTATATTTTAGAAAGATCAGCCAAGCAACTTATAGAGGCTGGATTTGGAAGAAAAGAAATAAAAGGCTGAGATGAGTTAGATGATTGTATTAGCTCAGATAAGAGATGAAATGTAGCTGAACTGAAATCATAGCTATGAAAATAGAGATAAAATATCAAATTCAAGGCATATTAGGAGATAAAAATTCACAGGATTTGATGAACAATTGAACATGAGGAATGAGAGACTGATGGAGAGATAAATCATGCATTTGAGGTTTTTAGTGTGGAAAACTGATGTGCAGAGATGCCATCAAATCAAACAGAGAATATTAAAAAGGAGGCAAGGTTTCATTTTGTATATATAGCATTTAAAATATCTGAAGAACACAGTTGGGTATGTCCAGAAGATAGTTTTAAATAGGAGACTAGAATCTAGGAGAGAGAACTGTACAGCTCATTATTTGATGGCTGAAATAAAGAACATAAATGATTTTCTTAGGGTAAGAAAAGAAGCAACAAAAGAAAATGACTGAGGATAGGATCCTAGTGGAGGAATTAGAAGAAAAAAAAAATCTGTGTCCTGCCTTGTATTTATAGATTTCAGTCTTCTTCATTAGATCTTGAGA
The DNA here is from genome assembly GCF_042477335.2 of Ovis canadensis. Classification (NCBI taxonomy): domain Eukaryota; kingdom Metazoa; phylum Chordata; class Mammalia; order Artiodactyla; family Bovidae; genus Ovis; species Ovis canadensis. The sequence continues at coordinate 208,973,489 of NC_091245.1, forward strand.
TCCTGAAGGGCAGAAATCACATCTTATTTATCTTTGAGTACCATTAATGTTCACGGAGAGTGTTTACACCTAGTAAGTTTGTATGCACACACACAAAATGTTTGCTGAGTTGAAATGAGTTTCGTCCTGGAACTCTTGAGGATAATATATATTTTGTAGGACTTTGATTAGATTGCTCTGCTTAGCTGAATCAGTGCGTATGAAAATAGTCTCCTTCTAAGTTCATGCACAATTTTGAATGCTTTTTCTCTGAACTAACGGTCCAATTCACTTTGAAATGGGCCACAAAGCCAGATGTCTCATGAAGACAGTAGTTGGTCATTTAATAGTATATCCATTGAGCAGCTCCTATGGGATTGATAAATAAAATGGTTTCTCGACCACTGATTTTCATCTCTGTACAGAATGTGATGTTGTGAAAAGATTCAGATCCACCTGCTCTGTAACATCTTGGTGTATGGCAGGTACATGGCAAGTTATTTCACCTCCTTGAGTTTGTTGGCTCATCTGTAACACTGCGATAATGTGACCTACCCCTTAGGGTCAGTGATGGGAACTAAATGCCACCATGCAAGTAAAAGCACCAACCTCACTGTTCACTTAGTAGGGTCTTCATCTTGGTAAGGACGAAACATAATTTTTCCTTTGGATAAATTACTAGGAAGAAGAAAAGATATTTCCCAGAAAAGTAACTAGAAGATATTAATTAACTATCTCATAAATAAAATTTACACTAAGAATGGATATTTGCAATGAAATTCTTAAAAACATGGCATAAAGTTTTAAAGTATAGTAGAAGAAGGCATAAGTCCCTGTGTAAACAATTTCACCAATTTCAGAAAATCATTGAAGTAATTCTCTTTTTAATGATTACTTTGACTGATTTGAGCACAAGTGTGCTTTTTTCTTTTTTTTAAACCACAGCAGAAGAACAGGCTAGAAGCAGAGAATGTAAGGCCTAGGGTAAAATTAAAGCAAATCAATTGAGTTCCAAATTTGTATAAGCCAATGTGTTAGACGCCAGGACAAAAATGCAAAGAAAAGCTCTGAATTAACCTGAACCACTGACAAAATCCCGGGCCCCAGGAGAGGAACCATGATTATTGTTTAGTTTTATTGACAGATCTGTGGTGGACTATTTGTCTTGATATCCTTATTTCTGGTGAAGTCAACTCCCCTTTCCTGTTCCTGGAAGGAAAACTCTAAAGAGTAGTAGTAAACTATATAAATAGCCCAGAATCATTAAAATCTGTGGACATTTGGTAACTTCTAGAGTGTTTTGGTTAATCGTTTCAGTAGGAAATAGGCTAAAACCTTTAAAACTGAAGAAAAGTGAAAGTCGCTCAGTCATGTCTGACTCTTCATGACTCTATGGACTTACATAGTCGATGGAATTCTCCAGGAGAGAATACTGGAGAGGGGAGACTGTTTCTTTCTCTAGGGGATCTTCCTAACCCAGGGATGGAACCCAGGTCTCCCACATTGCAGGCGGATTCTTTACCAGCAGAGCCACCAAGGAAGCAAGGTGAAAGTTAAAACCAAGATAATAGCAATCTGGTGTAAGTGACTAGCTCACAAGCTAATAAGCACTAGATGCATGCGTGCTAAGTCACTTCAGTCATGTCTGACCTTTGGACTGTAGACTGCTAGGCCCTTTGGTCTACAGGATTCTCCAGGCAAGAATACTAGAGTGTGTTGCCATGTCTTTCTCCAGGGGATCTTCCCTCCCCAAGGATTGAACCCATGTCACTAATATCTGCTGCATTGGCAGTTGGTTCTTTATGACTAGTGACACCCGGGAAGCCCAAGCACTAGATGGAGGGCTGCAAATAAAGATAATACAGTACCAAGACAATTTGTCCTTCTGCAGTAAAAAATGTGAGTTCCAGTCCCAGCTCTAGCCTTCACAAGCTGATTGATCCTAGACTCTGCCCCTTGATGTCTTCAACTGGCAAGATCACTTAACACTATTAGCAATTTCTATTAATGTACTATTTGTATTAGCACACTATTATGTATGAGGGTTTCCCTGGTGCCTCAGATGGTAAAGAATCTACCTGCAGTGGGGGAGACTGAGGTTCAATCCCTAGGTCAGGAAGATCCCCTGGAGAAGGAAATGGCAACCCATTCAAGTATTCTTGCCTGGGAAATCCCCTGGACAGAGGAGCCTGGTGGGCTACAGACCATGGAGTAGCAGAGTCGGACACGATTGAGCGACTAACACTCAGGCAACTTATATATGAACATGCTTTGTAAACTGTAAAGCGTTGTGCCAGTATGAGTTTAGGTCACTGGCAGCGGTGGCATAAGGATTCTGACTCATTGGCAGTTGTGCTGTCCATTTGCACCTTTGTTTGATTAGTAGGAACTTGAAACTGTGCCTCAAAATAGACTGTTCATGAACAAGACAACTTGTTCAAAAGTTCTGATTTTCTTAGTTTTTTAACAGTCCTACAATCAATCCCACAGTTCCAGAAAAGAGAAATATAAATAAATTTATGGTCCCAAATTTAAAGTCAAGACTAACTATGGGAAGTGACAGGATTATTTGGGAATATAAACTTTCCCCATGATGTAATTATCCAGTATAAAACATCTCTGACATAAGGTTATGTGGATTCCTTCAGGAGATTCAGTTAGGACTGGACAAAGGGTGGTTCCATCCAACGGTTGCCACGGCATGTGTTAAGTAAGACGGAGTCCTGACACAGGCAGCACCACCCCTCCCGCAAGAGTACAGGGAGTGTTTCCTCCCGTGACTCAGCACATGTGTTTCTAGTAGGTTGCAAAAGAGATAGTGACCCACCACATTGGACAGGACATTTCTGGAATCACAGAAGCATCTTAAAGCTTTTCTACTCATTTTATTAAACTGAACAGACAAGTTAGGCAATTGACCTGAGACCACAAATCATAAGTAGAACTAGGATCACAAGGAACAAATGAGATTAAAAGACAGAAGACCTTGGTTTGAGCCCAACTTTGCTACACACTAGATGGGTGATCTTAGCTATATCATTTAAATTAGTGGATTCAGTTTTCTCATCCATAAATGGAGTAATACCTGCCTTGCTTTCAGGATTACTATGATGGGAAATGAGGTAATCTATGTGCAAGTCTATAACCTATTCTATAAATGTCGTTTATTGTTACCATTAACATGATTCTTGCCACTAAGACTGAGAATGATGACCCTAACAAGGTTGGGGCCCAATACCAGATAACTCTGAGACTCATATAGACCACCTCACAATAACTGTTATCACTTATTGTATCTTTACCATACAATGACACCAGTAATCTTTCTTAAAACCCTTTGGTTAGACCTTATTTTCTTTATCCAAATGGGAAGACTGATTTCCACAGAGGTTAAACAACTTGTCTATTGTCACACTGATAAGGAGCAAACCCAAGATTTAAAGCCCTTGTTCCTAAGCACTAGATTATATTGCCTCCCTAGATTTGACTGAGGCTGATTGGCATGGCTTCAATACCTCTATCTAGTCTCCTGTGGGTTCCATAATGCCAGCTTTTTCCCAGCAATATTTCATATGAAAAGGAGGATGTTTAAAAACTGTCTAGGTTCCCTCTAATTGTTTTCTTGCACGGAGCAGCAGGATATGTCTTCTAGTTTTTTAGTTTTGATTGCTGTGGTTGCTGGGCTATGGTCATCAGCCCAGCTTCCAAATATCATGATTTTGCAAAAGTGGAAACTGAGCCTCAAAGAGGCCAAATAATTTTCCCGAAGTCCACAGCTGGTTGGAAACCTGAGACTGGAATGTTAGCCTTCTCCTGCCCTATGTCAGTACTCTTCTGACTATATCACACTGTATTTTAAAGAATATAATAATCATTTTTCAGATTTCAGGTACAATGTAGAATTTTTTATTTGGTATTCGCTGATACCATGGCACCATAGCAGTGAGTCAATCATGAATAAAACCTATGAACTTCTGACTCTTAAATATTAGAAGTATTTACCAATATGATTCATTCCTTGCTAAAGCATGAAGGTTCAACTTTGAAAATTTGAAAAACAGAAAATATCAATTCTAAAAGAGAAGCTAGATTTGAGGTTTACAGACTAATCTTTTACAAAGATGTCCCTAAGAACTGAACTGGAAGGCAATTAAATTCTTTTCTTATTAACTATAAAACAATTCTTTTTTTTTTTTTTAAAGCAAAACAGTAAATACTTGAACTACTTTTAACACATGGAAAGAGGAAAAGGAGACATAGGTAAAAATGATTCTCCTTGCTCTGGCTCCATCTTATTTTCATTGTCCTTTGTATTTACTTTCTCCTTGCAGACTACAGTCCTGAGAAGAGTCACCCCACAATAAAGATAATTAGTCCCCAGCAAGTGTTTCTGCTATGTACATGCAATATAAGGAATTTTAGTTCCATTTCACCAAGAATAAAGGAAAACATAAAAAGAAATCACTTCTACAAAAAAGGCTATATGTGAAGCTATACTCAAGATGTTAGGGAACCAGAGATGAGGGAGACCTGACCCTGCCTCTAGGGTTTTTACTTCTGGTGAAACTGGGTCTTTAAAGTTGTATGAGTGTCAGCCAGACAGGACCAGTAACGTGGCATTCCAGGCCAAAGAAACATCCATTGTGTGCAGGTAATGAATAGAAGTTTGATGTTACTGGAGTACCAAGAATGGAATGAGCCATTCCCCAAGATGACATGCATAGCATAGTGGCCTGAGAGGTCCCTGAGAACAGCTGGAATCTGAAGTAAGACATGAACATGAGGAGCTCTATGGAGAAATGTGGACCAAGAATTTCATTCCTTAAAATACTGACATCTATAAATTACTTACATTTCAAAACTTAGAGCCAATTCAACTCTATAGTAAAGTCATTCTAAGGTATTTGTGTTTTAATATGCTTCCTTCCATGGGAGAAAAAATGAGGCAGCTATAGCTAGATCCTCCATTCTTTTTGGTATAGTAGATCAAAGTTTACAAATTCTCCGCTCTGAATTGCCCTTTCTAAGCAAATTGAATCTTCCAGTGCAGAGCAAACTGTGATTGCAGTACCAATAATAATCTTATAATAATCCTGGCTTGGGACCCTTAAGCTTTCTAAGAGAAAATTGGTGTAGGAGGGTGCAAGGGAGGGAAGCAGCTGTCTTTATGGGCAACCTGCCACAATATAGTGATGCCAATGTCCAGGAACTGAAATATTGCAATTGAAACAATCCCATTAGGCTGCATAATAAATTGTCTGCTGGTGTCCAAAACATAGGCTCAGTCTTTAATAGTAAATAATGTTAACCCAAAGGAAATGTCATTCATCCATCATTTATTGAACATCTACAACATGCAATTCTGTGAAAGTTTTTATCAGTATGAAAAGAAAAATATAGAGGCCCTATAATCTAGAAATTTAACATTCATCCTGGGCCCAAGATAAACCCACAAGCAGCTCTACCTCAAGGCAGATTGTAAGAACAATAATAGAAGTTCTACCAAATTGCTATGAAGGCTCAGAGATAGGAGAGATTAAATAGACTTAGAAAATTGCTCCAATTTCCATAGGAATAATAAATATGATCAAAAATAGAAAAAACCCAAGGTTCACAGTTTTCTCCCTGATTAGACTGCCCACTCTAGTTCAAGAAAATTCAGATTAGAAAACCAAGCTTTACTATATGACTCAGAATGTGTACAAAATTTTAAGTTTGCTAAAATAGATGGAATATGGATTTCCAAAGACTAGATTCCCTTCAGCTCCTGTTATTTGAAACTAGGGATGGCAAACAGGAATATCTCAGCTGAGCTCAACCACCGTGAGGACCCACAGAGCAAAAGCGAGGATCGCTAAGGTAACCAGACAGCAGAATGTAATTACCCAAACTGGAATTCAGCCAGGCTGTGCAGGCAATATCCACACTCTTTAGAAAATGTCATAGACTCTTTTAATAACCATGGCAATTTTATTCCATAAACATGTATTAGTAGGACATATCAGAACAAGAATAAAATAGTCTTGTTTTCTACACCCACGAATGGATACACAGCCAGAGCAAAGAAGGCAGACTGTAAATCTCAGAGACATGATTATGAACTTGCAAGCTACAATATTCACTCTTGTTTTGAAATGTAATTTTTTTTTAATGTAGGAAGGGAGGCATAGTGTTATGTGTATAATAGAATTCAAATGAAGTGTCTTATATAACTGGTGAAGAGTAATGCTTAAATTGTTCATGTTGGTAGTTTAATGAAAACACAGAAATACACTATTTACATTCAAAAGCCTAATGGTAAATTATGAAATGTGTTATCACAGTCTCTGGACAAAAAATACCCTATGTTTCTAAAGTTTTACTTCAAATTTTTTATTATACTATATTAAAGTACAAGTGTTTGTCCATGGAACTAAATTTTTCTATTGTCCCTTACTACCAAAGAAAGGGGCTTCCCCGGTGGTGCAGTGGTAAAAAATCCACCTGCCAATTCAGGAGATTCAGGTCCCATCCCTGGGTCAGGAAGATCCCCTGGAGTAGGAAATGACAATCCACTCTAGCATTCTTGCCTGGGAAATTCCAAGGACAGAGGAGGCTGATGGGCTACAGTCCATGGGGTCACAAAGAGTTGGAAATGACTGTGAGACTAAGTATGCGTGCACACATCCAAAGTAAACAATTCAGTTGTTGGATTAAATGATTTAATCTAACAAATATTTAATGAGTGCCTACTATGTGCCAAAACAGTCTCTCACACTCACAGAGATGATAGGCTGGCAAACACATGAAAGGGAAATCAGTGGATTTCCAAAATAGAAATATATGACAGTGAGATGCCTGAGGGCAGAGAGAAAACTACCAAAATGCAGAAAGAAGCAGAATCAAGAGTGAATACCAAGACCCCATGTTGGCTGTGTTGGTATTTAACAAGCAATACTTTATTTTGGTAGATGATAATCACAATATTTAGTGAACATTCAGTCTGCACTCAGTACTGTACTAAGCATACACTTTTTCTTTTATTTTAATGGAATGATACCTCAATATAGATGGAAGAGGGGACATCATGTCTCATTCCAGACCAGAGCACTGGTTCAGTGCAGCCAGTTCAGGGTTCAACTCTCAGGACTACCAGTTCAGAGCTCTGCTCTTTTGGGCAAGATACTTTAATGCTTCTTTATCTGGAAAATGGTGGCAATTATATCTCTTTAAGGATTAATAGGGTTAAATGAGATAATGCTTGTAAATGTTACAAACAGTATCTAGAAGATGGTAAGCATAAAACACAAAACTGCACTGGTTATGATCTCATAAATAATACCTTTCTGTAATGGTATAATATTAACACACCTAGTATAGTAAATTATCCTTGAGCCCTATTTAAGTAGCTGGTCCATGGGTTCTTGCCTTTCTTTGTTGCCATCTCCTGCCCTTTTCCCCATTCTGAGTAGCTGTCAAGCTATACTATCACCCAGAATAATAGTAATGGGGAGTCACTGAGCCCCAAGCCTCTGTCCACTCTCTCCTTTTTCTCCTTGCAGGCAAGGAGATGATAGGTTAGATAATTTTTCCTTGTATTTCAAACTTGAAATCATCATAAATTTTATCCTAATAAATTTTTTTCATATGTGTACTTATATCTCTTTAACTTCATTTTCTCTTTCCAACACATTTAATCCTTGCTCATTTCTTCAGAAATAGTTTTCTCCCTTAGCCTCTCAAACCCTCTGTCTATGCACCATTGTGAGCTCAAAGAACAATACTAATTATTATCGATAAGCATTAAAGAATGGTTAACAACACATTTGTGTCAAGGAAAGGTAAACCGTCTCCATCATTAGGCTTGACATCATTAAGGTCTTCACCCTTTTAAAGTCCTTCAGGTACTGAGAAGTCCCCATTTTCTCCCTCATCTTTTTCTAATTAAACCTTTTCCTTAGACCCCAGTGACTAAGATAAATATGAAACTAATTCTAATTGCACTTTATTCTAGTTTTGTTTATTAGTGAAGAATGCAGCTGAAACCTTGCAGTATTTTGACTATATTAGCTCTAATAAATGCAGGCTTTTATTGACATATTTTTAATCATATTTTAAAGGAAAAAATTATCCTCTGAATTCTGAACCAATTTGAAAACAAATGTATGAGACTCAACTTTTAAAAAGTTAGGGAATATTTATCATTTCAAGAACAATGCATGATACTAAAAACCATAAAGAGATGCTGACTTAGAACTCACAGTGGGGAACTACACGCTTATAAGGAATTGGGAATTTGCTTTAGTCTCTTCATGTAGAGTGAAATACAGCTTCTTGTCCTGATACTGTAGTCAGTCTCACTCATAAGGAGCTTAAATTATGCAAACCTAATGTGATCTGTGGCAGTAAGTGCAAGACTGTAAGATATCCCCACCTTTGAGAGAGTGCTGGGAATGACAATTTAGAATTACTTCTGTAAGACTGCCAGCTCCCAGCATATACAAGAAGATGTGCTCTGTTTTTGTCCTTTGCATAGCAGTTGACTTCTGTCATTCATTGCCCAACCAACCCTAGGTTTTAAGGTGACAGGTCATATGTGCTCCAGTACTTATGTAAATAAATAATATTGGGCTCAAAGCCCGTCTAACCAATGACCTTTTACAAACAATAGACTCTATGGGAGGAGTCTGCCAGGATTCTGAGTGCCAATAAGGTAATCACATATGCATTTTGGTCTTGTTACCTACTTACATCATAGCCTGAAAGGATGATCATATAAAAGAAGCAGTTTGCAGATTCCATCACCAGAAAATGGTCAATGATATGTGGTCTGTTTTGCATGTACATACGTAATTGTCTTCATTTAAAAAATTTGCCAGATACTGACAGAAAAGATCATTCAGGATAAGTTATGCTTTCATGTGAATCATTATTTTTCTAGGCTGTAAGTAAAACAAATAGTTTTCTTCTCCACTTTCTAATTAGACAATTGTCTGATCATTTTTCAAAAGGCTTCAACCACGTACGTTCTTAAAGAATACCATACAGACAATGTCTATTGTGAAAGGCAGCAAGCATATATTCTTGTCCTATGTGAGTTTTGTTTTTGCTTGTTCCTTAATTTTTTAACTAAACAATACATTTTCACATTTTACTCCATTCAAATCTCTTTAAAATTTAGGTTCAAACTTGAGAGTACAAAATATGGGTCCTTCAGAGCAGTTTCAGCATTGTTACCACAGCAGGCATGAAGAATAGAAATTTGACATTAATTTCATCGGCAAATGATACAGCCTTGGAATTGAGGAAAATGACAATGGGTCCCAAACATGAATGCTTAAACATAGCACTTTTAGAAATAATTTTATTTCATGCCTTCCCACCAATTTCTTTTTTTTTTTTTTTTAATTGTTACTGAATTTATTTATATATGTATATAATTTAATCCAGTAATTCCGGTCCAGGAAGCTACATCATAAAAATAAAAGCACCAGTGCTAAGTATTTTTTCAAATATGTGTTAATAGATAGCTTATATCTGCAAAACAACTAAAAAGAGTGAAAATTCCTAAAAGGAATGGTTGAATAAATCATGGTACTGCTACGTCATGAAATATGTAGCAGCTAATAAAAGACTTATTTATAACCACATCAATTAACCTTGAGGGATTTTCATGATATTTTCTAATGGGGGGGGTGTGGCTATCATTGTGCCATTTTTTTTTTAATTTTTATTTTATTTTTTTTATTTTAATTTTTTATTTTTTATTTTTTATTTTATTTTTTTTTTAAATTTTAAAATCTTTAATTCTTACATGCGTTCCCAAACATGACCCCCCCTCCCACCTCCCTCCCCACAACATCTCTCTGGGTCATCCCCATGTACCAGCCCCAAGCATGCTGCACCCTACGTCAGACATGGACTGGCGATTCAATTCTTACATGATAGTATACATGTTAGAATTCCCATTCTCCCAAATCATCCCACCCTCTCCCTCTCCCTCTGAGACCAAAAGTCCGTTATACCCATCTGTGTCTTTTTTCCTGACTTGCATACAGGGTCGTCATTGCCATCTTCCTAAATTCCATATATATGTGTTAGTATACTGTATTGGTGTTTTTCTTTCTGGCTTACTTCACTCCGTATAATTGGCTCCAGTTTCATCCATCTCATCAGAACTGATTCAAATGAATTCTTTTTAACGGCTGAGTAATACTCCATTGTGTATATGTACCACAGCTTTCTTATCCATTCATCTGCTGATGGACATCTAGGTTGTTTCCATGTCCTGGCTATTATAAACAGTGCTGCGATGAACATTGGGGTACATGTGTCTCTTTCAATTCTGGTTTCCTCGGTGTGTATGCCCAGAAGTGGGATTGCTGGGTCATAAGGGAGTTCTATTTGCAATTTTTTAAGGAATCTCCACACTGTTCTCCATAGTGGCTGTACTAGTTTGCATTCCCACCAACAGTGTAGGAGGGTTCCCTTTTCTCCACACCCTCTCCAGCATTTATTGACCAAGTGGGCTTTATCCCAGGGATGCAAGGATTCTTCAATATCCGCAAATCAATCAATGTAATTCACCACATTAACAAATTGAAAAATAAAAACCATATGATTATCTCAATAGATGCAGAGAAGGCCTTTGACAAAATTCAACATTCATTTATGATAAAAACTCTCCAGAAAGCAGGAATAGAAGGAACATACCTCAACATAATAAAAGCTATATATGACAAACCCACAGCAAACATTATCCTCAATGGTGAAAAATTGAAAGCATTTCCCTTAAAGTCAGGAACAAGACAAGGGTGTCCACTTTCACCGCTACTATTCAACATAGTTCTGGAAGTTTTGGCCACAGCAATCAGAGCAGAAAAAGAAATAAAAGGAATCCAAATTGGAAAAGAAGAAGTAAAACTATCACTGTTTGCAGATGACATGATCCTCTACATGGAAAACCCTAAAGACTCCACCAGAAAATTACTAGAGATCATCAATGAATATAGTAAAGTTGCAGGATATAAAATCAACACACAGAAATCCCTTGCATTCCTATACACGAATAATGAGAAAGTAGAAAAAGAAATTAAGAAAACAATTCCATTTACCATTGCAACGAAAAGAATAAAATACTTAGGAATATATCTACCTAAAGAAACTAAAGACCTATATATAGAAAACTATAAAACACTGATGAAAGAAATCAAAGAGGACACTAATAGATGGAGAAATATACCATGTTCATGGATCGGAAGAATCAATATAGTGAAAATGAGTATACTACCCAAAGCAATTTACAAATTCAATGCAATCCCTGTCAAGCTACCAGCCACATTTTTCACAGAACTAGAACAAATAATTTCAAGATTTGTATGGAAATACAAAAAGCCTCGAATAGCCAAAGCAATCTTGAGAAAGAAGAATGGAACGGGAGGAATCAACTTGCCTGACTTCAGGCTCTACTACAAAGCCACAGTCATCAAGACAGTATGGTACTGGCACAAAGACAGACATATAGATCAATGGAACAAAATAGAAAGCCCAGAGATAAATCCACACACATATGGACACCTTATCTTTGACAAAGGAGGCAAGAATATACAATGGAGTAAAGCCAATCTCTTTAACAAGTGGTGCTGGGAAAACTGGTCAACCACTTGTAAAAGAATGAAACTAGATCACTTTCTAACACCGTACACAAAAATAAACTCAAAATGGATTAAAGATCTAAATGTAAGATCAGAAACTATAAAACTCCTAGAGGAGAATATAGGCAAAACACTCTCAGAAATAAATCACAGCAGGATCCTCTATGAACCACCTCCCAGAATTCTGGAAATAAAAGCAAAAATAAACAAATGGGATCTAATTAAAATTAAAAGCTTCTGCACAACAAAGGAAAATATAAGCAAGGTGAAAAGACAGCCTTCGGAATGGGAGAAAATAATAGCAAATGAAGCAACTGACAAACAACTAATCTCAAAAATATACAACCAACTTATGCAGCTCAACTCCAGAAAAATAAACGACCCAATCAAAAAATGGGCCAAAGAACCACCAATTTCTTTTTGTAAATAGCAGCAGAAGTTTTCTTCACAATGATACTCCTGAAAAAGACATCCTTAATTGATGATGATTTGAGCGCACCATCCTAAAACTTCTTGGGGAGCTAGTTTGTTTTTTCTCAGCAATTTGCTCAGTTCTAGGGGAACCAAGATAATTTTGAAACAAATAGTAGTATTAACAAATGTAGAATTCTTCTCCAGAGGGTTCAAATTATGCAAAAAAGGCCATGTTTCTTTTCCAGCTTTTGTGAAATGGTTTGAGTTTTTTCTTCATGGACTTTAGTTTGAAGTGTTTAGTGCAAAAGAGTGGAGAACTCAGTAGCCACGGAATCAGTTTGTGCCATATACAGTTTAGAAACCGTTTACCTCTTTTTTCAAGAACAGTGGTAATGATGCTGCAAGATGCAATGTGTGCCTAGATTGATTAATATTTTAGTGCCAGAAAATAAAATTTAGAGGCTGTTTTGATCTATTTACCCAATAAAACTATAGACTTGGTCACCTGAAAGAGCGACCACTACTTACTGATAGTTTATATGATTTAAGGGTAAAAGAAGTATTTATCTGACCCTCATGGAAAGTAATCTTAAACCATAAAATCATAGTTTTATAACTCTCTTAAGAACATTCTCTCTCTCTCTCTTTAATTCCCTTAAATGCTTGGAATATTAATGCATGCATTTGCTCAGGCCGCCACAACAAAGTACCTCATACTGGGTGGCATAAACAACAGAAATTTACTTTCTCATAATTTTGGAGGCTAGAGGTAGAAGATCAACATGCCCTTAGGGTTGGTTTCTTCTGAGGCCTCCCTCCTAGGCTTGTGGATAGCTGTCTTCTCGTGTCTTCACAGGGTCTTCCCTCTGTATACAAATTTCGTCTTCTTGCAAGGATACCAGTCAGAATGGATTAGGGCCCATTACCTCATTTTAACTTAGTTACCTCTTTAAAGACTGTCTCCAAATACATTCATGTTCTGAGGTACTGGAGGTTAGACCTGCAACATATGAATTCTAGGGTGACACACAATGCAACCCATAACACTTACTATATAAGATCAAGAAAAGGGTGCTGGGGTTGAAGAGACTAGAGCATCAGAGGCCTGTCCTTTCATTTTTCTCCCCTGCCCACGCTCACCACCTCAGGTGCCCCACCAAGCTACCTCTCAGGTACCTTTCTAGGAACTCGAGGATGCCTAGGGGAACCATGTAATAGCTCATTTGCTTCTCAATTATCAGTGGATATTTACCGCACATAGCACTGTGCCACATGGTGTACAGAATAGTTGCAAAAGTAAACTATAGTTGCGAGACTTTCATCCAAATAGCTTATGCCCAATCACATTTTTGTGTATTAACTAAGTGACAGCTAAGAACTCTAAACACACTGGATCTTTCTTCACTTCCATCAGAGAGGTAGCAGGGCCTGTGGAAGGAACCCAGGAAGTCCAGGCTTGAAGTGAAGAGACCCAGATGTGAGCACAGCTTTGTTAACCTGCCCAACAGCGGGATGCAAGGCTCAAATGAGATAATGAAGATTAGGGACTACTGTAAATGGAAAGTTCTATAAAAGCAGAAGGTGTTATTATATTAAAAATCACTAGACCAGCTTTCAAAAGGCAGCATTGTTTCTTCCTTCTCATTTTCCACCTGCACATTCCATAGGCTAATTGCCTGTATTATTAGAAGTCACCTTACTTAATCAAATTTAAATGTTCAGCCTCTATTTAATTGAAGGCTCAATAGCTCTAACCAAATGTGATAGGTTATTACTTACTTGCTAATTTGGGGGTTGGATTAATCAAGCCTGAATTGGATTTTCTCTTTCCAAAATAATCCCTTTACTTTTCCTCTACCCTGTTTTGAAGTTTTAAGTTCTCAAATATTTAGTTTTTGTACTCAGACTGGACATCCTTCCTTTCAACCCACTCCACAACCTCTGGCTGCCCCTCTCAAAGCCTTATAACCTATGACCCACCTCCAATACAGCATGGTTACCCCAACTGAATAGTTCTCCTAAAATTCACCACATTACCTAAAACTCTCCACAGAGCAGTCATGTCCTTGGTATGTACTTCCAATGCTTTGAGATTCAGAGCTCCACAGGAGGCCAGACTTTCATGTCTACTCTCTAGCAACCCCCTGTGTCTCTCTCTTAAGCCACCCACAGAAATGGCTACCCCCCCTACCACCATCACCAGCTCCTTTTCTGCTGTGTTCAATTTCCAACTAAAGATAGAGGACTCTTCTTTCCCTTTTCCCCAATGGCTGCTTTTCTGCCTTTTTGATTTACTAAAATGTTGCTAGGAAAATTGCCATTTTCTTCAGAGTTGGGTAAGCAGTGAGTGAGAGAATAGGCCAGGCACTATAGGAGTCAGACATATCCCCTACAGGCTGGAGTTCACAGCCATGTAGTGCGGTTGGGGGCGGGGGGGACAAGGATATAAACAAACAAGGATGATGCAATATAGGCTGGAAGGAGTGTGTCACAGAGGTGGAAGCACCAGTGAAGACAGGATTCTTTCTTACTGGGGAATTAGCAACCGGGCCTCAGGGATGAGGAGGGACTGGGTCTCAAAGGATTCAGAGAGAAGGGCCTTCCAAGTAGAGGAAAAGTGAGAGCTCAGAGCTAGCATAAGACTAGCTCCCAACTCATGCAGATGGAAGGAACTGGGCAATAATACACAATGAAGAAGTCAGATCAAGAGGAATTTTGAATGCCAGAGAGGCCCCCCTGGTTACAGGCCTGTCTTGAGTGGCTTTGCCAACCAGAAATTCCAGAAATGTTGTCATACTTCCCTGCCATAACTCGGGAAGAAAGGACCTGAAAGGAGTATCATTCGATGCCTCATCTTAGAAGGAGTGTTAAAAGCAAGTAATCAGTCATTCCCTTGAAAGGAAAAGCAATGTATTTATATTCCTTTGGCTCATTAGAATTTTTTTTAAATTAAAAGTTAAATACCCCATAAGATCATTAAAATTCAATTCCATCTTATGTTAGCTACAGAGTAAAGAACTGATCAGCCTTGGGAATCGTTTCTCAAGAGAAAGTATCACATAGGCTTCACCTTAGATCATTGGTTTTCTGCTTATAATCTCTATTAAGTGGCACATCCACTGCGCAGCTCAGCTGTCACCACTAGGCTCCTGGGCCCCACATCTTGCCATTTCTAGCACAAACTTCACCTTCACTCCGATTGCATATTCCCAAGAGTTTAGACTCAATTTCTACTTGACTGGTGGCATACCATTTACCACGCTCAAACCCAAGATCCTTTTTCTACAAATCACTTTCCCCTCCATTTCCTTTTTCAGCATTTCAACCATCCTTCTACAGTCACTAGCTATTTAAAATCTCAAGATTATTTTTGATTCATATTATCCCTGACACCTTATCAAATAAAAAAGCCCATCAATTTTCATCTCAACCTCCTTTTGTCCCTATTTTCACAGTCTTTGATTCAGGATCATTGGGGCAGTTTTCTCATTGGCTTCCCTGACTCTAATCCAACCTGCCACATTGCTGCCAAACTAATCTTCTTTAATATATCACTTTCATCATGCTGATTCCCTGCTCAATAATCTTAGATAGTTTCCTATTTCAGATACAACCAAAATACAGTGAAAACCCACTAGGAAATTTCACAGATGCTGTCTTCTCTGAGTGGCAGGTATTATTATCCCAGTCATATTAATGATGAAAATTGAGGCTCTAAAATATAAGTTACCTGAGGCTAGCAACTGTAGAGCCAGGACTACTACCATTCCTTTGGGTCCTACTCCAGTGCTTTGTCTTAATGGAAGTTTGTCACTCCTATGCTTGATTTTCATAATCTCTATAATCTCCCTTTGCCTCATTTAACCCATTTTATTTTTTCTAATTCCCCAACACAGCCCTCCCTTTGGCCAGCCTTGGCTCCTCATTGCCTCTCAGTATGCCTACCTCAGTCTTGCTTCTCCATGACTTCCCCTGGGCATGCTCTAGCTTTTCGTAGACTCTGGGGCACACCTTAAGCCCTACCAGGGAGTCTCTGGTGATTTCGCTAACAATGGCAATCTTTCTCAGTTGGATCCCTAAAGGAATTTTGCTCCAACAGTGTGACTCAGCCTGAGGATAAGCATCCATGGAATAGACATGGGGAGAATTCATGGGTTATGGATTCCTATATGGACCAAAGTATATACTAAACTATATGCAACTCACAAGTACTTGCTACTGTTTTTTTCAAAATAAGCAGATACCATTAAGGCTTCCCCTGGTGGCTCAGATGATAAAGAATCTGCCTGCAGTGAGGGAGACCTGGGGAAAGATCCCCTGCAGAAGGGAATGGCAACCCACTCTGCGATTCTTGCCTGGAGAATCAATCCCATGGCCAGAGGAGCCTGGGCTACAGCCCATGGGATTACAAACAGTTGGACACAATTGAGTGACTAACATTTTTACTTTCATTTTCATTAGACTAATAAAATACACAATTTGAAATAATTCATATTTGTTTTCTGCTATATGTATTTTTCTAATTTCAAGTACTACACACAGATCAACTGTCAGATAGAGTCTGTGAGATATTTAACATTTATAAGGAACCTTTAATCTCAATAAGTTTGGAAACCAGTGGTCTGAACACCTAAGTGAATACAGTCTTGTTGGTTTCCAATTGTATACGTTTTTTAATCTTGTAAGACCCCATGAGGTCTTTAATCTTACGAGATACAGAAGAACTAAAGCATACTTCTAAATCCTACAGGACCTCACCCAAACTGATACATGGTGGGTGTTCAACAAATACTCGTTACAAGCTTCTCTCAGACAATTAAGTGTAATGGTATACATGAGAGAAATTCAGGCTTATTTGCTAAATTGTAGGCTAAAAAAAGCATGAAAAAAATATGATTCCATTTCTTATTGATTGCTCAAACAGTGGAGCTTTCTACCCTTTGTTGCATTCAGGGCCATCTTAAAAGGATTTTGGTGAAAACCCTGGTTGTCACTCTTCATTGAAAAATAAGAGATTATTAGCAGACAGATTTGAGGATGAGAACTATGGATTGATTAACACTACCTGATCTATAAATACTCAAGTCTCCCGCTTCTGTTTGTAAAGCAGAGATCAGCGATAAGCCTTGAAGGAAATCATTTGAATTTCCCATTCCCACACAATATCAAGATCACAGAATGATGGCACTCTTTCAACTTACAGCTCAGTTTTCAAATCTAGTTTTATTACAGGTTCAAATTAAGATCTGGATATGTCACAGAGCCACACAATTGTTACAAGATAGGTAGCACTTTACCTCTCTCTGGGTAGAGGATTGAGGGAAAATTCTGGCATAGGTAAGAAAATTCTTATGGTAAAACAATGGTTCATTATACAACATTATTAATAAAATTGTCCAAAAAATAGTTTTCCAAACAATTGAAATTTATTCATTTATAGTTTCAAATTTTTTATGTTAAAAATTTTAATATAAATTATTCTAAACTATATTTCATGATGATTTACATGAAACAAATGATAATGAAACTAACTCTTACTTGCAGCTCAGCATATTGGCTATCAATAATGATTTTATACAACTCAGGTATATAACAGGGCATTTTGTCCATGTATTAAGTGGCCTCAGACTATTACACACTTAGAGCTGTATAAGATTAAAAATTGTTTTATCCTAAAATAATTTTAGACTTAACTAAAAGTTGCAAAATAGTATAGAGAACCTCTACATAGACTCTTCACCCAACTTCTGCAATGCTATTATCTTAAAATAACCACAATGTAATCATTAAAAACAGGAAATTAATATCAGTACAATAAATATCATGCAACCTTATTTAAATTTTACCAGTTTTTCCACTAATGTCCTTTCTCTGTTTCAGGATCCAACCCAGATTTTCACAGTTTGTTTTGTCTCCTTGGTCTCCTCTAATCTGTGGCAGCTCTTCAGCCTGTACTTGTTTATCATGATCTTATCACTTTTGGTGAGTACTTGTCAACTATTTTGTAGAATGTCTTTAAATTTTTCTGGCTTTTCCAGTGATTATATTGGGACTTTTGGGCATATACATTTTTGGCAAAAACACAACAGATGTAAGGCCAAGCCATTTCTTTGGTACATCAGGGACCATGACACAATGTATCTTATTATTGGTGATGTTAACTTTGATTATCTTTTGGGTGGTAGAATCCCATCTGCTGGGATATTCCAAGGTCCTACCTCCCCTATGGTAGTTAATAAATATTTCTCTGATTTGTTAATACAGTTTTCCAGTTCTTTACTCAGAGCGAGGCATTGGAAGTCACTCCATGTGCTTGCCTCTAGTAAGGTGCCTTTGTAATCTGTGGTGGTTAAAATCAGAAAAACTTGTCAGAATTCTTTTCAAAATAAAAGAAGTGGGCTCTGGGCAAAGGTTTATTGTAGATTCATAAGGAATTTTTTTTTTTTCTTTTTTGCTGCTTAGACATCCTCTGTGGTTACATTCATGCTTTTGGTTCTGAGGTTTTCTATATAGAATCTATATTGATAATACTTCACTTAGGAGGAATTGTTTATCAGACATTATCTTAGTAGCACTTATATATCAGATAAAGATATCCAAAAACTTAGAAGTGGAATTAACACAAATTAATTTACTATGCATATTCTAATTCAATAAGCAAATTTATAGTCCCTTCCCAGTAGTTACACAAGAACTCAAAATAAAAAGAGTTGGGGGGGGGAGGAATTAATTCTGCTTACATTTAATAATTAGAAGTAAACAGAATCACATGTGACACGCACAAACCAAAAACTGCCTCATGATGACACGAATGTTAAATTATTCCCTTCATATCTCTACACTTAGGCTCCAAGATTCAAATCACTTAGGCTGAAGAACTAACCAAACAATCAAGTCTTCATATTCCATCTTCCCAATGCATCTGTATCAGAAGAATCTTACTGAAAGGATATTCATGATGTTGTCAAACCCATCCCTCTGTGTCTAGGCAGGATTTCGCTGCAACAGTTTCTAAAAGGAAGCTGTGTGCCTTATCTCTAAATCTTTCAGAGAATAGTCCTTTCTTACCATGTTCCTCAAATATTTCCTTTTCATTGAAAATATTCATGTAGATTAAACATATTTTTATCTACATGAGATATATTAAAAAATACAGTATATGTTTACCATATATTTAAGATCTTTTTATAGGTTTCCACTATTTTAATTTGATGAGGGTGAGATCCAGCCCATTCTTCCTGTTTTATATACTAAGAACCCCCAAATTTCTCAAACGGCATGCCCCCTCCTCGAAAAAATGTGATTCATGGTTCTCTCTTTCTTATGCACAGTTCTTAAAAATGATTGAGTCACTGTTGTTCTCTTGTTTAATCTGATAATTATGCAAGCACTAAATCTTACATTGGAGCAGAAAATGTTAACACACATTGAAAAACCAAAAAGCGCAGAACTATAATCTGTATGATAAAATGCATTACTCTGTTTAAAAGGATTGTTTTACAGATGCAATTAACAATCAGCGATCATACAGTTTAGACCGGTGTTTTGATGCCATCTGTTGGAATAAGTCCTCTCACTCTCTGGAATGAAGCTATAATTTTCAGCTTACAGTTTCATTAAGCAACACACACTATAACAGTTCCCCAAAGAAGAGAAATCCTAAACACTTTCAGTTTTATAGTCTTCCATAAACATGCAAGTATGTTGCTGAAATTTTTCAAAAGAAAGAGAATTTAGAAAATTAACAACATGACCACAATTACTGTTTAATTTTACAGCCTTAAAATATCACCAACAGTTCAAATAGCCAACAATGGTTATCTAATTTTAGTTTCAATATCTGAAATGTGACTTCCATCCTTTTAGCCCACTGATGATTTTTATTAACTTAAAAACATGCTTGCCCTTTGCCTAAACAAGTTATGTCATAATGGCAGTGATAAAAGTTAACAAATAACCTGTCCATTAGGACACATTCCTGTTTGTTGTTATTAGCTTATTAGATGCCAAACCAAATATTTGGGGTCAGTTAGTACACTAGGGGGTGCTAGTTCTCTACATGTACACATTTACAAACCAAAACTTTTCCACAATTAATATTTGGGAATTATAAAAGTTGACCTAAAATTTTAATAGAGTATGTAAGTTGCATGCTACACATGAAGAAAACAAAAAAGAAAAAAAAAGAACTCATTAAAATTGCACTATGAATTAAACAGCAAGAGTCCAAGTAGGAGTGCAATTTTACATTCTAAGAGGTAAGATTGATATGGTCTTGTTTCATGGTTCAGACATCAGTTGCTAGTATCAAACAAAATCTGAAATGAAAGTCACAGCTTTTCACAAAGTACAGTATCAGCCCTGGATTTCTTAATGCTATCTATTATATCTATGGTGCTCCAGAAGAAATATAAAGCAAAACCACCAGGGAGAAGAGGTTTCTTTACTAAATTTAGACAACTTATTTGAGATTCTCTTCCTTTGATATACCATTCAAACAGTGCAAATGAGAAGAAGTCACCATTAAGATCTGAACTTCTGCTCTATAGTAGGCTGGTAAATTGCCTCATGTAAATGGTTCTCTCTGTTATATCTTAGAACATCTGCATGATGAAAGTACTTACATACACACACACACCCCACCACCACCAGTATAAAGAAGAACCAGGTTTAATTTTTGAGAGCAGCATGTGTGATAAATCGCTTCAGTGATGTCAGACTCTTTGTGACCCTATGGACTGTAGCCCACCAGACTCCTGTATCCATAGGATTTTGGAGAATACTGGAGTGGTTTGCCATGCCCTCCTCCAGTGGATCTTCTAGACTCAGGGATTGAATCTGTGTCTCTTACCTCTCCTGTATTGGCAGGAGGGTTCTTTACTACTAATGCCACCTGGGAAGTTCCTTTTAAGATCAGAATCCAGTCCAACAGGGACAGTATCCAAGATTCCACTTCATATGTAGTGGGGAAGGAGTATTTTTTTCTTTGTTCTTTTTGGGTTTAGTTTTCCTTCTTTGAGAAGACTAGTCAGTAGGACTCCAGATATATCCAGATTCAGGTAAAGCATATTAACCTACAATTTTCCCCCTTTGAAGATGAGTTGAATTTCAAGAAACTTTCATCCAAAATAGGGGCCCTGGCATCTCCTTTGTCAACTGTCAGGATCTACTTCAACTTCATTTTGCTTCCTCATTTTCCCATTCCACCAAACACTGTGCATTCATCTATTCTCCCCATATTTTTTTAGTACAATCAGAAATATTCCAAAATGTTTCTCCCAGATTTCCACATTTCCTGTCTGCTGAATGCACTGTGAGTAGATAGTAGATTCTATAGACTTGTCATATGTTGCTTGCAATGGGATGTATCATATCTCTAAGGAGTTTCTTCAGAACACTTTGATATTAGGCTAAAGAATATTTTAAAATATTTAGATAGAGTCGTGTTTTTGGATTACCTCCCAGCACGTCAGCCCACAACTATAAGCAGGAATAGGGCTGTGTCTGTTTCATAAACAGAAACTCAAACACAATATTTCACTTGTGATATTCCATCAACACACACAGTCAGGCACAGCACCTGAAATATATAAACTATAAGCCAAGACCCCCAGAGGAGTATTGAAGGATGTTTTGCAATGATTTTGGAGAATCCTAACCTGAGACCACCATCTATTATTTTATTAATTTATCTCCTCCGAACTGCCTAGTAGTAGCACTGATACTGCAAATACACAGATATTTCAAATGGGCATTTAAAAGGGCAATTTCCATGGGCTCATTTTGAGTTGCAACAGAGGTTTATCAGATATATCAAGGTTTTACCCTTTCTTTAAGGATAGAGGCCAAATCTAGTATTGTTTATATCTTAGTATGCAAGATGAAGGCAATAAAATGGTTTTAAAAATAGTAGTAATTATTAATTAGAATTGTTAACTTCTACTGAAAAACAATAAACTTTGTCATTTTGTGTGTGGATTATAGAATATTAGAGTTAGAAAGGAACTCAAAGTCATTTTATGGCTCCCTATCCCCAATGCATGAATCTCCCTTACTGTCAAAGACAAACAGCGTTCTTGTTTTGTCTTACACCCCTCTAATCACAGAACATCACTGTCTTATAGGCATAATGGTCAGAAAGCTGTGCCTTTTTACTAAGTTGATGCCTATCTTTCTACCATCTCTTTATACTGGTCAGGTTATTCTGTGTATCAGAATTATCTTTGAGTCTGTACTGCCTGTGTTCAATTTCCCATTCAGGCTTTTATTAGCTTCATAACCTCAGATAAGTTAATCCCTTTGTCCTTCAACATAAATTTAGAATTTGACCACTGTTACCTCCATGGTTGTCACTACCGTCTCTAGTTTCCAAATCAGTTTCCAACCCCACAGATCTATTCTCTACATGACTGCCAAGAGTCATCCTATTCATATTTGGTCAAACCAAGTCACTATTCTGATCAAAATCAGGCGAAGACTCCACATTTAATTCAGAGTCAAAGTTCAAGTCCTCACAATGGCTTACAGCGTCCTCCACGCTGCTCTGTCTGGCTCTGCTGATACCCTCCCACTTTCCCCTCAGTCACTCAAGCAGCTTCAGCCACACAGACCCACTGCTCCTGAACCACAAAAGGCACACTCCTGCACTTAGGTCTCTGCTCTCACTGCTTCCATCGCCTGGAACCCTCCCCCTGCTCTACAGACCCGCCTGCCAATGTGGCTTCTCCTTCAAGAATTTGCTTAAATCTCACTTTCTCACTGGGACCTATTCCGGGTCCTTGATTCAATAAAGATGAAAAAAAAAATACCTCTTCACTAAGATAAACTTAAGGACAGAGGCTTTTGTATATTTTGTTCATAGCACTTTGCATATAATAGGCATTCAGTAAATGTTTGTCCAGCGAGTAAATGAATTTGAGGGTATAGCACTTAAAACAGTGGCTGCTGCTGCTGCTGCTAAGTCACTTCAGTTGTGTCCAACTCTGTGCAACCCCATAGATGGCAGCCTATCAGGCTCCTTTGTCCCTGGGATTCTCCAGGCAAGAATACTGGAGTGGGTTGCCATTTCCTTCTCCAGTGCATGAAAGTGAAAAGTGAAAGTGAAGTCGCTCAGTCATGCCCGACTCAGTGACCCCAAGGACTGCAGCCTACCAGGCTCCTCTGTCCATGGGGTTCTCCAGACAAGTGGCTAGAGGGTGAAAAATACTCATATAACTATTATTAGTACTGAGGGAAGACTCTTGAGAGTCCCTTGGACTGCAAGGAGATCCAACAGGTCCATTCTGAAGGAGATCAACCCTGGGATATCTTTGGAAGGAATGATGCTAAAGCTGAAACTCTAGTACTTTGGCCACCTCGTGCAAAGAGTTGACTCATTGGAAAAGACTCTGATGGTGGGAGGGATTGGGGGCAGGAGGAGAAGGGGACGACAGAGGATGAGATGGCTGGATGGCATCACCAACTTGATGGACGTGCGTCTGAGTGAACTCCGGGAGTTGGTGATGGATAGGGAGGCCTAGCGTGCTGCAATTCATGGGGTCGCAAAGAGTCATGACTGAGCGACTGAACTGAACTGAACTGCTATTAGTGCTGCCATTGTTACTTTTTTTTTTCACTCATTCATTTAATCAATCATCTGTTTACTTTTTTTTTTCACTTTATAATATTGTATTGGTTTTGCCTTGTTGACATTCTTATTCTTATCTGAAGACTCAAGTCTGCTTCTAAAGTTATACTTACTAACAGCCTTTGATCTATAAGGTCAGATCACTTTCAAACCCCTGGACTAATCAAACAAAGTTCAGTGAGTTCAGTTCAGTCACTCAGAATTACTTCTAAAATTATATATAATTATAGTCTTAAAAATTACTTTTATATTAAGTATATCACAAAATATATTAATTATCATTAAGTAAAATTTAAAGTCAAGCTACAGATGGTAGAGAAAAGTAGGTTTCTGTCTACAAGCACACAGTGATAGTTTTGCCTTGTAGTAAGGAGTCATGGTTCAGGTACTGTTGAAGCCTGACATGAAGAATTTTGAGCATTACCTAGCTAGCATGTGAAATGAACGCAATTGTACAGTAATTTGAACATTCTTTGGCATTGCCCTTCTTTGGGAGTGGAATAAAAACTGACCTTTTCCAATTCTGTGGCCACTGCTGAGTTTTCTTTTTTTTTTTTTCTTTTTGAGTTTTCCAAATTTGTTGGCCTATTGAGGGAAGCACTTTAACACCACTTTAACAGTACATGAACTGAGAACTTCCAGATGTACAAGCTAGATTTAGAAATGGCAGAGGAACCAGAAATCAAATTCTCAACATCAGTTGGATCATAGAAAAAGTAAGAGAATTCCAGAAAAACATCTGCTTCATTGACTATGCTAAAGCCTTTGACTGTGTGGATCACAACAAAACTGTGGAAAATTCTTCAAGATATGGGAATACAAGACCACCTTACCTACCTCCTGAGAAACCTGAATGCAGGTCAAGAAGCAACAATTAGAACCAAACAGGGAACAATGGACTGGTTCAAAATTGGGAAAGGAGTACATCAAGACTGGTATATTGTCACCCTACTTATTTAACTTATATGCAGAATACATCATGAGAAATGCCAGGCTAGATGAATCACAAGCTAGAATCAAGAGTGCTAGAAGAACATTAAAAACTTCAGCTATGCAGATGATACTACACTCATGGCATAAAATGAAGAGGAACTAAATAACCTCTTAATGAAGGTGAAAGAGGAGACTGAAAAATCTGGCTTAAAACTAGACACTGAAAAAATTGAAGATCAAGGCATCCAGTTCCATCTCTTTAAGGCAAATAGATGGGGGATAATGGAAACAGTTACAGACTTTATTTTCTTGGGCTCCAAAATCACTGCTGATGGGGACTGCAGCCATGAAATTAAAAGACACTTGCTCTTTGGAAGAAAAGTTATGACAAATCTAGACAGCATGTTAAAAACTGGAGACATTACTTTGCCAACAAAGGTCTGTATAGTCAATGCTATGGTTTTTCCAGTAGTTACATACAAATATGAGAGTTGGACCATAAAGAAGGCTGAGTAACAAAGAATTGCTTTCAAACTATGGTGCTAGAGAAGACTCTTGAGAGTCCCTTGGACAGCAAGGATATCAAACCAGCCAATCCTAAAGGAATCAACCCTAAATACTCATTGGAAGAACTGATACTGAAGCTGAAGTTCCAATACTTTGGCCACCTGATGCAGAGTTGACTCATTGGAAAAATGCTGATGCTGGGAAAGACAGAGAGCAGGAGGAGAAGGGGGCGACACAGGATGAGATGGTTGGATGGCATCATCGACTCAATGGACGTGAGTTTGAGCAAACTCCAGAAGATAGTGAAGGACAGGAAAGCCTGGAGTGCTGCAGTCTATGGGGTCACAAAGAGTCAGACATGACTTAGCGACTGAACAACAAGGAGTCATGGTACTAATTCTCCATGTCTTTACCTTAAATTCATGATTACTTCTGTTTTAGACATCTAAGAAGAAAAGATGTTTCAAATTACTGGTTCCCTCTTTTATCATAAATTTCATCCTGCCTAAAAGAAATAGGTCTGTTTGGCACATTACATGCACACGTAACGTGTGAGTGCTCAGTCGTGTTTAACTCCATGTGACTCCATGGACTATAGTCCACCAGACTCCTCTCTCCATGGATTTCCCCAGCAAGAATACTGGAGTGGGTAGCCATTCCCTTCTCCAGGGGATTTTCCTGACCCAGGAATTGAACCCTTGTCTCTTGTGTCTTCTGCATTGGTAGGCAGATTCTTTACCATTCTTTACCACTGTGCCACCTGGGAAGTCCTAATTTGGCACATTAGTGATCAAAATATACCACCTGGAAACTTTTCCTATGTGTCCTCAAAGATTCCCTGGAGGAGGGCATGGCAACCCTCTCCAGTATTTGTGCCTGGAGAATCCCCATGGACAGAGGAGCCTGGCGGGCTATGGTCCATACTGTCACAAAGAGTCAGACACGACTGAGCAACTAAGAACAGCACTGCTGCTGCTGCTGCTAAGTCACTTCAGTCGTGTCCGACTCTGTGCAACCCCATACATGGCAGCCCACCAATGCATGAAAGTGAAAAGTAAAAGTGAAGTCGCTCAGTCGTGTCCAACTCTTAGCGACCCCATGGACTGCAGCCTACCAGGCTCCTCTGCCCATGGGATTTGCCAGCACAGCACAGCACAAATAGAATATTTATAAGATTGAAAAGAACATGATCATCATAAAGATAGGGCTTGCCAGGTCCAGACGGCTTCACAGCTGAATTCTACCAAAGATTTCGAGAAGAGCTAACACCTATCCTACTCAAACTCTTCCAGAAAATTGCAGAGGAAGGTAAACTTCCAAACTCATTCTATGAGGCCACCATCACTCTAACACCAAAACCTGACAAAGATGCCACAAGGAAAGAAAACTACAGGCCAATATCACCGATGAACATAGATGCAAAAATCCTTAACAAAATTCTAGCAATCAGAATCCAACAACACATTAAAAAGATCATACACCATGACCAAGTGGGCTTTATCCCAGGGATGCAAAGATTCTTCAATATCGCAAATCAATCAATGTAATTCACCACATTAACAAATTGAAAAATAAAAGCCATATGATTATCTCAATAGATGCAGAGAAAGCCTTTGACAAAATTCAACATCCATTTATGATTAAACTCTCCAGAAAGCAAGAATAGAAGGAACATACCTCAACATAATAAAAGCTATATATGACAAACCCACAGCAAGCATTATCCTCAATGGTGAAAAACTGAAAGCATTTCCCCTAAAGTCAAGAACAAGACAAGGGTGCCCACTTTCACCGCTACTATTCAACATAGTTCTGGAAGTTTTGGCCACAGCAATCAGAGCAGAAAAAGAAATAAAAGGAATCCAAATGGGAAAAGAAGTAAAACTCTCATTGTTTGCAGATGACATGATCCTCTACATAGAAAACCCTAAAGACTCCACCAGAAAATTAGTAGAGCTAATCAATGAATATAGTAAAGTTGTGGGATATAAAATCAACACACAGAAATCCCTTGCATTCCTATACACTAATAATGAGAAAGCAGAAAAAGAAATTAAGGAAACAATTCCATTCACCATTACAATGAAAAGAGTAAAATACTTAGGAATATATCTACCTAAAGAAACTAAAGACCTATATATAGAAAACTATAAAACACTGATGAAAGAAATCAAAGAGGACACTAATAGATGGAGAGATATATCATGTTCACGGATCAAATGAATCAATATAGTGAAAATGAGTATACTACCCAAAGCAATCTACAGATTCAATGCAATCCCTATCAAGCTACCAGCGGTATTTTTCACAGAGTTAGAACAAATAATTTCACAATTTGTATGGAAATACAAAAAACCTCAAATAGCCAAAGCAATCTTGAGAAAGAAGAATGGAATGGGAGGAATCAGCCTGCCTGACTTCAGGCTCTACTACAAAGCCACAGTCATCAAGACAGTATGGTACTGGCACAAAGACAGAAATATAGATCAATGGAACAAAATAGAAAGCCCAGAGATAAATCCACACACCTATGGACACCTTATCTTTGACAAAGGAGGCAAAAATATACAATGGATTAAAGACAATCTCTTTAACAAGTGGTGCTGGGAAAACTGGTCAACCACTTGTAAAAGAATGAAACTAGAACAGTTTCTAACACCATTCACAAAAATAAGCTCAAAATGGATTAAAGATCTAAATGTAAGACCAGAAATAATAAAACTCCTAGAGGAGAACATAGGCAAAACACTCTCCGACATAAATCACAGCAGGATCCTCTATGATCCACCTCCCAGAATGTTGGAAATAAAAGCAAAAATAAACAAATGGGATCTAATTAAAATTAAAAGCTTCTGCACAACAAAGGAAACTATAAGCAAGGTGAAAAGACAGCCTTCAGAATGGGAGAAAATAATAGCAAATGAAGCAACTGACAAACAACTAATCTCAAAAATATACAAGCAACTCCTACAGCTCAATTCCAGAAAAATAAACGACCCAATCAAAAAATGGGCCAAAGAACTAAATAGACATTTCTCCAAAGAAGACATATGGATGGCTAACAAACACATGAAAAGGTGCTCAACATCACTCATTATCAGGGAAATGCAAATCAAAACCACAGTGAGGTACCATTTCACACCAGTCAGAATGGCTGTGATCCAAAAGTCTACAAGTAATAAATGCTGGAGAGGGTGTGGGGAAAAGGGAACCCTCTTAGACTGTTGGTGGGAATGCAACTAGTACAGCCACTATGGAGAACAGTGTGGAGATTCCTTAAACAACTACAAATAGAACTGCCCACTGCTGGGCATACACACCAAGGAAACCAGAATTGAAAGAGACAAGTGTACCCCAATGTTCATCACAGCACTGTTTATAATAGCCAGGACATGGAAGCAACCTAGATGTCCATCAGCAGACAAATGGATAAGAAAGCCGTGGTACATATACACAATGGAGTATTACTCAGCCATTAAAAAGAATACATTTGAATCAGTTCTAATGAGGTGGATGAAACTGGAGCCGATTATACAGAGTGAAGTAAGCCAGAAAGAAAAACACCAATACAGTATACTAACACATATATATGGAATTTAGAAAGATGGTAATGATAACCCTGTATGTGAGACAGCAAAAGAGACACAGATGTACAGAACAGACTTTTGGACTCTGTGGGAGAGGGAGAGGGTGGGATGATTTGGAAGAATGGCACTGAAACATGTATACTATCATGTAAGAAACGAATCGCTAGTCTAGGTTCGATACAGGATACAGGATGCTTGGGGCTGGTGCACTGGGATGACCCAGAGAGATGATATGGGGAGGGAGGGGGGTTCAGGGTTGGGAACTCATGTACACCTGTGGTGGATTCATGTCAATGTATGGCAAAACCAATACAGTATTGTAAAGTAAAAAAAAATTCAATTAAAAAAAATAAAGACAAGGCATGAAAACAATAGAATATGAAGACAGTGAAGAATTGGTGGTGGGGAATGTTTCTGGGGAAAAAACAAGTCATACAGGGAAATAATTACCTTCAGATATTTGATTTTTTTTCACAATGTATTACCAATAATGCTTAATGTTAGACATGCAAAGAGGCAGACCCATAATCTAAAAAAGGCGTCAATAGAAGTATAGCCACAAACAACCATGATGTTAACATTAGTATATAAGAACTATGTAATATAAATATGATTAAGGAAACTGTAGAAGATGGATGCAATGACTAAAGTGATGAGGAATATCAAGAGAGATTTTTAAATTCTGACTACTAGATAGAACTAGTAACTAGATGGAAATTCTAGGAGTGGAAAATATAATATTAAATTATAAAACTTATAGGATTAATGGCAGATTGGATTCTGCAAAAGAACAGTGACTATGAAGACAGATTCATAATACAGAGGAAAATGGTAAATACAAATGCTGAATTGAAACTACAAGATAATCAGTTCAGTTCAGTTCATTTCAGTCACTCAGTCATTTCTGACTCTCTGCCACCTCATGGGACTGCAGCATGCCAGGCCTCCCTGTCCATCACCAACTTCCAAAGCCCACTCAAACTCGTGTCCATCATGTTGGTGATGCCATCCAACCATCTCATCCTCTGTCGTTCCCTTCACCTCCCACCCTTAATCTTGCCCAGCACCAGGGTCCCTCCAAATGAGTCAGTTCTTTGCATCGGGTGGCCAAAGCACTGAAGATCCAGCTTCAGCATCAGTCCTTCCAATGAAAACGCTGGACTGACTTCCCTATCCTTCAGATATTTGAAAACATCATTTGTAAAAAAAAAAAAAAAAACAAACAACAAAAACAGATTTAATGTGACATTAGTCAGAAATAAGTCCAATGGGAAGAAGTTACAAGACAGAAAATTATATATAGCTCAATACTAGAAAGATCTATAAAGTAATTAATATAGGCCAAATACAAAATTGGGTGGCTTAGAGAGGTCAGAAGTTTTCTGTCACTGGAGAAGTTGAACTAAAGGCCAGAATTTTAGTTTGCATTAGCTTACCAGGGCCACCATAATAAGATACCACAGGCTGGGGGGCTTAAACAACAGAAATTTATTTTCTCACAGTTCTGGAACCTAGAAGTCCAAGATCAAGGTGTCAACAGGACTGGTCTCTTCTGAGGCCTTTTGATATCTCGCTGTGTCCTCACATGGCCTTTCCTATGTGCATGCACAATCCTGGTGTGCCTCTATGTCTCAGACTCTTCTTATAAAGGTACCAGTCAGATTGGACAAGACCCTACTCTAATGGCCTCATATTAACTTAATACCTTCTTTAATGGCCCTATCTCCAAGTACAGTCACATTTTGAGGTGCTGGTAGTTAAGACTTCAACATACAAATGGAGGAAGCACTATTGAGTCCATAATATCACCCCTTTCAACATGTAAAAGAGACACTGTAGCAGATGGTGGGGAAGGGGTTTTGCTAGATATTACCAAGGATCTACCTTCTAACTCTTAGTTCAGAAACCTATGGTACATAAACACAGTAAAATCTCATTTATTCAAAGCCTGATTCTCTTTCAGCAAGTGATTTGCCATTTACAATAGGACTGCTTCATTATTCCAGGTAAATAGCATCAGTTAAGTGTAAGACAGTCTGATTTAAACTGCTGTTTGTTTTGTACAATTAGTATTAACATATAATTTCAGTGATATTATTTGAAAATTATTACTATGTATATATTCATAATAAATAATTTTTAAACACAGGAAAATAGTTGTCCACTATTCTGTCACTTTGCCAACAAAGATCCATATAGCCAAAGCTATGGTTTTTCCAGTAGTCATGTATGGATATGAGAGTTGGACCATAAAGAAGGCTGAGGGCCAAAGAATTGATGCTTTCAAACTGCAGTATTGGAGAAAACTCTTGAGTCCCTTGGACTGCAAGGAGATCGAACCAGTCAATCCTAAAGGAAATCAACCCTGAATACTCATTGGAAGGACTGATGCTGAAGCTCCAATACTATGGCCACCTGATGCAAAGAGCTGGCTCATTGGAAAAGACCCTGATGCTGGGAAATATTGAAGGCAGGAGGAGAAGGGGACAGGCAACAGAGGATGAGATGGTTGGATGGCATTGCCGAATCGATGGATATGAATTTGAGCAAACTCTGAGAGATAGTGAAGGACAGGGAAGCCTGGCATGCTGCAGTCCCTAGGGCTGCAGAGTTGGACAGGACTAAATGACTGAACAACAAATTCTGTCACCTACGCCAGTGAAAGTCTTCATTCTGTATTTTCTTCTCATTACCTATAAGCATGCATAACATACTGAGAACAGATAGTGAAAGAACTGAGTACTAAGGAACTCAAAACCTTCTACAAAGGAAGCAGCCACAGGAATCGGGAGGGATTTTAATGAGATGGGATGGAGAAACTCTAAGAATGAGTCAAAAGTCTCAAATCTAGATTAACTGGAAGGATGGCAAGTGTTTCAACATTTGATGAATATTTATTAAAATATAAGAACTATAAAAACTGAAAGCAAAACCAATTTAGCAAAGGCAATGTTTATGAGTTGAGCATTGTCATGTAAGCAAATCTGCCTGCCCCCTAAATTCTGCCCTTAAGCTGTTGGCTCTTCAGACTTGGGGATAGGATTAGATAAACTGAGGGAGCATATAAAGGTGACAGCCTTCAAGGTGCCATCATCCTGCTGCCCTCCTAATGCTCTGGATGTATTTAGCAGCAACTAAACTCTTCCCTGGTGGCTGAGCTGGTAAAGAGTCCACCTGAAATGTGTGAGACCTGGGTTCAATCCCTGGGTTGGGAAGATCCCCTGGAGAAGGGAACGGCTTCCCAGTCCAGTATTTTGGTCTGGAGAATTCCATGGACTGTTTAGTCCATGGGGTCACAAAGAGTCAGACACGACTGAGTGACTTTCACATCACAAACTCTCAAAGGGGCTCTCCTGGTATGGCTTAGCATTGAAGAATCTGCCTGCAATGCAGGAGATGTGAGTTCAGTTCCGGGGTTGGGAAGATCTCTTGGACGTGAGCATGGCAACCCACTCCTGTATTCTTGCCTGGAAAAATTCCATGGACAGAGGAGTTTGGCAGGCTACAGTCCATGGGGTCATAAAGAATCTGACAAGACTGATGGAACACACATACATGTACATATACACTCACAACTGAACATTAAAATTGTTATACACCCTAAATATTACCGGCAAGTATCATCTTGTCCTTACAAAAGTAAAATTTCAAAAACAATATCCCTCAGTCAACAAAACCATGAAGGTCTTCATCTCTATAATAAGAATGAAATCCCCGATTGCTGGATAGAGCATTGCAGGGATCAGATGGGATAATACAAGCTAAAGTTCTTTGTAACCTTGAAGTCAGACTTCTGGGTTCAAATCCTGGCTTTGCAGCTTATTAGCTCTATAGTCTTGGGTGAGTTACCTAACCTCTCAGTGCTTGGTTTTTCATATGCAAATGGGGATAGTAATTGAACCAACGCTCAGAGATTGCTATGAGGAATAAATAACATGATTATATATAAAGTACTTAGCACACCACCAAACATCTAGTAAGTTACCAATAAATATTAGTTATTAATTACCTTAAAATTTAGTTTGGGAGCAAGATAGATATAGATGATAGCAATATGCACACTATGTATAAATGTATATACACACATTCAATATATATGTGTGTGCACATATACATACACTGTGTACATAAAGCAATAAATGAGACAAGTCACGTGTGTAAACAAAGTCAATGTCTGGGTGGGTGTACTAGATAGAATCTTGCTATTTGACATATGCAGGAAACCATTTTAGGACATGAGCATCTGATGTGGGAAGTAGTTTTGTTTACTTGCCTATCTTTCCTCTAAAGTGAGACATTCTTGAGTGTAAGGGTCATATCTAGTTTGCCATTTAATCCTCAGTGACCAGCACATTAGTGATACATACACAGCTCTAGTAAATATTTGTTGAATGAATGCAAGAATAAATGAATGTAAGAAAAGGTAGGAAGTATATACGGGAAACAGAGAACACTGTGTGCCCAGAGCAGGAAATTAACATAATAACAACAGTAGTGACAACTTAATAAATTTTCAAACAAAAAAGCCTGTATCAGAAACCAAATTTTGACTATCAGATAAGAAAGGTAAGGAAGCAGAAAGGAAAAAGACTGAAACATTTTTTGCAAAGAGATATTTATACTAGAATAAATGATCTCCTGATTCCTGGACCCACCACTCTCAACATCATCAGCAGTTCTCTGCATGGTAATTTTGGGCACTCAGGAATCTCCCCACTGGAGAACTCTAGAACTAAGTGTCTATGAAAATCAAGGGCTTCCCATACTTCCTTTTTAACCAAAAGGAACAACAACTACAAAACTGTTACATTTAGAAACTTTAGTTAATCCTGTAATATCTAAAGGGGAATCAACTAACACTCCTCCCAGGTGGGCATACATCTCATTTTATAATGTCTCTTAAAGAGGATCTGCCACAACTTCTAATGTTGATGGAAGTCTTAATTGCCAGGAAGTGATTCTTCAGTGCTTCAGTAAAGCACTACTGATCTCCTTGGGAAAAACCAGTCATTCTATTCTTTGACAGAGTTCATCTCTTATTTTTTAAACATCTTATAATATGTGCTCTCTTTTCTTTTCCAAGTTAAATAACATCTGTTCCTTCTACGATTCCTCTGAGGTATTTATAATATTGCTTTATCCCTCCTATGCCTTTCCAATAACCTCTCCAAATCTTTATGCACCAGGGGATGAGCCATTGTTTATGTCTTGTTTCTTCTGACCTTCAGTTTAGGACTCATCTTGCAATGGGACTACCTCTAAGGTACTTTGCAATAATTGGGAAAAGATGCTATTCTCTGGGCAGATGATTTTTAAAATGTTACCCTATGAGTTGCCATGTGATCCAATAATCCCACTCCTGAGCATATATCCAAGACAAAAGTATAATTTGAAGAGATGCATGTATCCCTATGTTCATAGCAGCACTATTTGCAATAGCCTAGACATGGAAACTATCTAGATGTCCACCAACAGACAAATGGATAAAGATGTGGTATACACACACACATACACACAATGAATGTTGCTGGTACTGCTAAGTCATTCAGTCATGTCCAATTCTGTGTGACCCCATAGAAGACAGCCCACCAGGCTCCCCCGTCCCTGGAATTCTCCAGGCAAGAACACTGGAGTGGGTTGCCATTTCCTCCTCCAATGCATGAAAGTGAAAAGTGAAAGGGAAGTCGCTCAGTCATGTCCGACTCTTCACGACCCCATGGACTGCAGCCTACGAGGCTCCTCTGTCCATGGGATTTTCCAGGCAAGAGTACTGGAGTGGGGGGCCATGGAATGTTGCTCAGCCATAAAAAACAGTGAAATAATGGTATTTGCAGTAACATGGATGGACCTAGAGATTATCATAGTAAGTGACATAAAACAGAAAGAGAAAGTCAAATACCATATGTTATCACTTATATGTGGAATCTAAAACTTGACACAAATGAACCATCTGTAAAACAGAAAGACTTGTGGTTGCCAAGGGGAAAGGATGGTGGGGACGAAAGGATTGGGAGTCTGGGATTAGCAGGTACAAACCAGGATGGATAAACAATAAAGTCCTACTGTAAAACATAGGGAACTGTAGTCAATATCCTGTTATAAACCATAAGGGAAAAGAATATGAAAAAGAATATATATATATCTATATCGGAATCATTTTTCTGTATAGCAGAAATTAATACAAGATTGTAAATCAACTATACTTAAATAAAATTTTTTAAAAAATGTTCCCCTCTGGAGAGGCCAATTAGAAGAGGGATCTTGGGAGTGAATAAAAAGGTGCTCCTTGCCTGTTCCTTGGTCAGGCACCTTCATACACTGAACAAACTGAGAAACCACACCTGCAGCCTTGCCTTTGAGACGCCTGTATTATACAAAAAATGGGATTTTTTGCATAATATCTGGGTATTATAGAGCATACTTTCATCTTTCTCTCTCCCCCTCTTTTTTTTTTTAAGTATAACCCAGTGTCCAAGATGGTAGAGTAGGAAGACCCTAAGCTCATCTCCTCCCATGGGCACAATAAAATTAACTATTTATGAAGTAGCTATTGATGAGAAAGACAAGAAGACTGGAAGAAAGGATATTCTACAACTAAAGATAAAGATGGAACTATAGTAAGATGGGTAGGAGGAGGAGGGACACGATATGGTCCAGACCCATAATGTGGGATGGACAACCTGCACAATTGCAGAGGTTCTCCCTAAGAAGGAGTTGAAGCTGCACGTTGGGCTCCTCAGCCCAGGGCTCCTGCATCAGGAAGAGGAGCCCCCAGGTCATTTGGCTTTGAAGGCCAATGTGGCTTTCTTTCAGAAAACCCAGAGGGATGTGGAAAATAGAGCCGTCACTCTTAAAGGGCACCCACAAAATTTCACACCCTCCAAAACTCAGGGCAGAAGCAGTCATTTGAAAGAAGTCTGAGTAAGACCCATGTGCTAAACTTGGAGAGCCTCCAGAGAGGGAGGAAGCAATTGGAGCTCACCTTGGGGACACAGACAGTATTGGCAGTCATTCTGAAAGCTCATTCTACCACAAAGACACTGGAACTAAGAAGCGCAGTTTTTGAATCCTCCTTGTAGTGTATTAGTACCAGGATCTAACACTGTCCATCAGCCTGTTAGCACCAGTACTGGCACACCTCAGGGCAAACAACTAGGCAGGCAGATACTTAGTCCTGCCCATCAGCAGGCTGACTCCAGCTATGGGATGCTTGGTCCCTGCAGCCAGAGACCCTGGGCCCTGACTGCCGAACAGTAGGACAGCACTAGCCCCAAGATGAACCTCACCCATCAGTGGGCAAGAATAGCCCAGGGATCCAGTGGGTCCTGACCCTGCCCTTCAGCAGGTAAACAGAAGGTCCAGGACCACCGCAGGCCAACAGTTTGCAATGTCAGGACACAGCTCACCCACCAGCAGATGGGCACCAGCTCCTAGACATCTTGGACCACCCAGCCAGTTGCCCTGTGACTCAACCCCACTTAACAGCAGGGTGACATGAGCTTTAGGACACTGAAGCCCCTGCAGCCAGCTATGTTAGAAACCAGATTCACCCATCAGTGGCCAGTGCTCAATCTGAGACTCCTGGCCACACAACAATCCACCCCAGAACCTGGCTCTGCCCACCAGCACTAACCCCAGAACACCCCAGGGCTTTGTAGGCAGCCACCTCACATCAGGCAGGGTAACCAACTAGATCAGGAAATCTTCTTCTGTCTCTGCCACATGCACGTGCATGTGAATACATACGCACACACACAAAACTCCCAATACTTTCTTGGTGATCAGTGCTATATTTAAAATGGATAACCAACAAGGACCTGCTACATATTTAGCACATGGAACTCTGTCCAGTGTTATGTGGCAGTCTGGATGGGAAGGAAGTTTGGGGGAGAATGGATATATGTATATGCATAGCTGAGTCCCTTCATAGATCACCTGAAACTATCACAACATTGTTAACTAGCTATACCCCAATACAAAATAAAAAGTTAAAAAATATGAAATGAATCCAAAGATCACCAAATGCTTTAGGAAAACAAAGACAAGTCAGACAGCAGCAATTAAAAGTGAGATAAGTAAACTATTGCATCCATGAAATAAGACCAATAAAAAGCTCTTAAAATCTTGAAAAACATGACAGCAAAACTTCAACAAGATGTTTAGGAGATATAGTTGAGGAAATCTTCCAGAATGTAGAATAAAAAGACAAAATAATGCAAAAGTAGGAGAGAAAACATAAGAAAAGTAGAGAATCAATCCAAGAATCTTAAAATCTGACAATCAGGAATTCCAGAAAGAGAAATCATAAGAAAGGGAAGGAAACCATCACAAACTAACCACTATAATTTCCCAATCCCTAAAAGACTTGAAGCTACAGATTCCAAACTAGACCACAAAAGTTATATGTCATAACTCATCACTGTGATTATTTTAGAACTTTAGGGATAAAAAGAAGATCCTAAAAGCTTCTAGAGAGGTTATAGCTGATGGATCAGCAATCAGAGTTTAAATTTTTCAATAGGAACTTGAAAAGCTAGAATACAATGAAGCAATGTTATTCAAAATACTGAGAATACATTTCTTCCACACCAGAGTTCTACACCTACCCAAGTGTCAAGGTAGATTACAAACATTTTCAGACCTGAAGGATTTAAAAATATTTATCCCTTTTACTCACTTTCTTAAGAAACTACTAGAAACCACCACAATAAGAAAATAAGGGAGAAAAACTAGACATGGGAGTCAAACCAAGCAAGAGAAGCAAAGTAAATTTCTAGAACTAAGGCAGTGGGAAATCCCAGACAATGCTTAAGTATCAGCCTAGAAAGCAGCTAGTCTGGGCTGGAGCAAAAAAGGAGGGGTTCTGGAGGAATGCCCCCAATCAAAATGAAACTGATAAATTACCTAACATATTGACTATTTCACAGGAATATAGTTCTAACAAACAATTTAAGGAAAAAAATCTAACAAAATATGAGGCAATGATTAAGTCCAATTTTTGTTTGTTCTGTCGCTCAGTCATGTCCAACTCTTCGCGACCCAATGGTACATTAGTACTAGCATAACGAGGGCTTCCCAGATGGCTCAGTGGTAAAGAATCTGGCTGCCAATGCAGGAGACACAGGTTTGATCCCTGGGTTGGGTATATCCCCTGGAGGAGGAAATGGAAACCCACTCTAGTAACTGGCTGGCAAACTCCTATGGAGAGGAGCCTGGGGGTGGGGGAGGGTAAAGTCCGTGGGATTGCAAAGAGTCAGACACAACCAAACACAAAAAAATCTGTTATGAAGAAAATTTACATTACCATAAGGCAAATACCAATTATTAATTTAACCCAAATGTTGTCTCAGGGGAGTGGGAACAGGGTGGGGAACCACAGTCTCACGAGACCTGTGGCTTTTCAAGATGAATCTTATAATAACTATTTGACTCCTTCAACCAGGCATATGTTTGACCAAAATCAAGTTAAAAGACTATGGCTTTGCAGAAAGTATTCACCATGTATGATTTTTTAGTGATGTCTAAAATAACTATAGGGCCACTGCTCCATCAACTGCCAGAGCATCAGCTCTCAACTTTTTTTCTCTCTGGACACACAGACAAGTGGTACTTTCACGTGGTATAATTCCATGGATGTTCCCATTATTCTAACTTTAACATAATGTTTCTCACCTGCCTAAGAAATTATATATCAGAATATAAGTGATGAGGAAATAATATTATAGGATAAATTTGGACAGTGTTTAATGTGTCAAAATTTACTATTTACAGTTATCCCAACTTTAGCCATTTTAAATAAGTAGTTAACATACCACAGGACTGATCTCAATATAATCATGTGTCACAAGCTAAATTTGAGAACCGCTGGGTTATAGTAGGATTCCCAAACACAGATGTCAACCAGAGTCAGGCAAGAGAAGAAGTTGTTAGGTAATTAGAATAGGAAAAAGGAATCCAGAATGGCGGTGGTTAAAAGACAAAGAAGGGAAAAGCCCTGAAAATAGAACAAAGGAAGGTTAGAGGATCTCAGGTAAAACAAGCAGCCCTCCTGGCTAGCCCAATTTACATAGGGCAGGTCCAGGGGGAAGAGGAAAAAAACATATAAAAAGAGGAGCAAGAATTGAGCTGGGGGCTTCTCTCGTCTTTTGGGCTGACTTGGCCTCACACCTTGAGGATGTATTTTCCTTTGCTTTCTAAATAAAACTGAGCTATAACACTGGTCTGTCCATCGCTTCTAATTTTTGCTATGGTGAGACAGAACCGAGGAAATTACACACTCTCCTGACAAAGTAAACCATGTAAACCTCTCACTTTTCCTTTTCCACACTTGATCGAGTCATGGGACGAGAGAACTTCTTTTTTTATTGTAACAGAAGTAATAGAATCTGTGTGGTATTTAAAGATAATTGATTCTTTACCTTAACATCTGGTAGGGGCAAACGGCAGAGGAAAAGGCACTTACTTCCACAAAAAAACCACTACTCAGCACCAATCAATTACCATGCTGGAATAGAGGTATATTCTCATCCCATCTCAACTCTACCTTACACATTTACGTCCTAATGTGAGTCCCTTGTTATCCAAGATGTAAGTCACCATAGATGTGCATCACGTCATTCATATTTCTAAGACAGTCCTGATTTGCAAAATGACTCTTCCTTTCAACTTATAAACCATGAAAATGTCCTGGAAAATGCAACATTTCAGTGTACAAAGTTCACCTTTGCCGGGAGCCAGCATGAGGAACTCCGCCCATGGCAAAGGTCATGAGGAAGGAGGCTTCCGCGTTCGCAAAGGCAGGATTGAGCCTCAGGAAACCCCCTGTTCCTGAGCATCTACCCCCAAAACCAGAGTCTGTTTTATGCTCTCACCTACACCTCTGACTTTATGGGGGGTTCTCCCCCATCACCACCTCTCTCGGAGAAGGAGTTAACTTGCAGCTCCAGTTAATAAAAATTCCTGGGCGTGACAAGAGTGTTTCAACTTACAAACTCCTCTGAAGGTTCTCTAGTCTGCCTGAGTGGGTTCGTCCGGCCACATGTGATTGTTTACAGCCTCCCAACCGTGAGAGGCATGAGATACTTTAAAACTTTCTAAATACAGACTCTTCTGAGAAGTTAGAAAATTATTAGTATAGTATAGTGGGTTGATTAGAAATTATATTGGTGAAGGGTTTTTCATTTGTTGAGCCAATATTTGCTGCTAAATCTCCATATTCCCTGCCCTTATAATGAATATAACTAGCATATAGGAGAAATAAGTGTTAACCTTTAAGATTAATCATGTTAAACCTTAAGCTAAGTAAATTCCTTTCTTGATTGTAACCCACTACACCCTCACCCTATAGGAATGCAACTTTATTTGGAGGGTGGCGCTTGATTTAAGAAAAAATCACCCCTGGAAAAATAAGTTTCTGGTTGACTGACCATTATCAGAAAGGGCCATAAAATGTCAGCAGACCTCATGGCCAGAAGATGATGTAAAACCCATAACTTTTGTATACATTTATATGAAGCACCTGATTTTGACAAGGGTCAGGTCTGCTGACCCCCACGTGACTCTGTATTCATCCCTATGTCTAACAAAAAGTATATAAGCAAACCTGAAAAATAAAGAAATGGGATCAGTTTCTGGAAAGACTGATTCCCCCATGTCATTCTTTCCCCTTCTGGCTGAATTCCCATCTGGTACGTGGGTACTCACCAAGCCTGCTAATTTTGCCTGGGCTTGTAAGATCCGACCGGGGAGGCCTCAGTGCCTCTTCTCCTTTGGGAGAATGGAAAGATGCCTGTGGCCTATGTAGGTGGTGATTGGTATTCCACGTAAACCAAGTTATTCAGCATCCTTTTCTCCACTAATTTTCCTACTACACTATCCGTTTCTAATCTCTCTATATATCTGTAATTAAATAAGTTTCTTCCTAGGATGCCTACTCCGTCTCCCCTTCGAATTACCCTGGATCCACTGGGGCTGGACCCCGGCACACCTTCAAGATGGATTTTCAAAACTGGAAAATATATACAAATTTTGTATCCAACCATGTACTTAAATCTTCAGTTCAGAAAATCAGATGATCACATTTGTTATCTAATTCAACTGCAGAGGAGTTGAATAACTCTTTTTCTTATTAGGCGATGTTGAGCTACTTGGACTAAGCTAATGCTCAGTGATTACATGGGGTTGAGATCATAGATGTTAGACTTTGCAATTCCTTTCAAGGAATTGTTTCCAACATAAGGAGATACTATCATAGAAGAAGTTCAAACAGTATTTCTGCTATGATAGTTCTGATTCTCCAGCCAGATGCCGTCACTCTCTCCCTGACCCTCCTTGGACACCCTTCCCTTATCCTTTGAGCACATGGTTAGAGTGCTCTATAAGACCAATTTTATTTATGCTGTCTTCATCCTGACATGTCTTTATATCAAGGTCTCACCCGTCCTACCAATCTCAGAGGAGGGGATGTCTGTCCTTATGTCTAAAGATCACAGTCTTTATTTTCTCTGGGTGCCATCCCCACAATCATCCTTCCTCCACATTGAAAGTGCCCCCTCTGTGTCTTCACCCATGTTCAGGGTTCCTGCGCCTTCAGTTCAGTTCAGTTCAGTCACTCAGTCATGTCCGACTCTTTGCGACCCCATGAATCGCAGCACGCCAGGCCTCCCTGTCCATCACCAACTCCCGGAGTTCACTCAGACTCACGTCCATCGAGTCAGTGATGCCATCCAGCCATCTTATCCTCTGTCATCCCCTTCTCCTCCTGCCCCTAATCCCGCCCAGCTTCAAACAAAAGTAAATAAAGTTTTCATTCTACCCTATTCCTTCTTCTAGTACTGCTCTATCTCTTCCTTCCCCTTCTCATCCTTTACCTTTCTTTACATTAGCCCTCCTAGGATTATGTTAACCCTTCTTGCCTTTCATTTGGCTCCAATTATGACAATAGTCTGGAGAAGGGAATGGCTACCCACTCCAGTATTCTTGTCTGGAGAACTCCCATGGACAGAGGAGCCCGGCAGGCTACAATCCATGGGGTCACAAAGAATCAGACACGATTGAGTGACTAACACATTTTCATGACTATAGTAATGGAAATAAGTAACTCTTATTAAACTCACACTCTTATTAAACTTAGTTTTCAAAATACTTTCATAAACATTTGTCTTTTGAACCTCACACTAACCCTGTGAAATAAGTAGGACAATAATTATCTTCCCTTTATAAAAGAAACTGAATTTCTGGGATATTAAGACATTTACCCAAGGTATTACAGTCAGTAGGTGGCACAGGAATTTGAACTGGATTCACTGAGTTGTGGTCTAGTGACTTTCC
The DNA here is from genome assembly GCF_042477335.2 of Ovis canadensis. NCBI lineage: Eukaryota > Metazoa > Chordata > Mammalia > Artiodactyla > Bovidae > Ovis > Ovis canadensis. The sequence goes on from NC_091245.1 coordinate 209,015,497, forward strand.
ACTGTTCAGTTATTTCTGAGGCTGTCAATTTCAAAGCTACTAGAGATCTTCTTGTCAACACCAATGATACATATATATACATATATATATATACACACACACACACATATATATATATATATATATATATGTCCTTTTACCCTTTGGTTTTTTGGTTGTTGCAGTAGTGATGATTTGCAATTTTTTTCTATTGCCTTTGACTAATTTTAAAATACTTAAAACCTTATTTGTTCTTTTAAAATCTCTTCCCTTAGGTTTCAGGATACTTCAATTTTTAGATTCTTTTTCTAGTTCATTAATCATTTTTCCTTTCTCCTTTTCTGTACCCCTTTTCCAGATGTAAAAATTTTCTAATACTCAACTTTTACTTTTTACTTTTACTTTTTAGGTCTCTTCCTTGCGAATTTATGGTTTTACACAGATGACTCCATGTCTGTTTCTAAATTAGAAGCTTGAAGATATTTAAATTTTGTCCAGCTTTTCTTCTCTTAGGCCACCTTTCACTAAGTTCTGCTGTCTGTCTGCTCTTTCTGTCCTCATTACTACCACCCACCTCCAGGAGCTCACTACCCCCTCATGACTAGATGATCTTCCCTACAAAATTTCAATACCCTATCCAGTTTTCCTAACAATGGCCATTTTAATTCTTTCCTTTCAGTCATCTTGCACACTTCTGCCAAATATTCACCTTAATAAAATGTTTCCTTAGTGGCACTATCTCCTCAGGAATATCTATAAAGCCAAGCATGATCTAAGTCCTTCTATGTAAGGTTCTTTGATGAGGATACAGTCAGTCAGTTCAGTCATTCAGTCATGAATGACTCTTTGCAACACCATGGACTGCAGTATGCCAGGCTTCCCTGTCCATCACCAACTCCTAGAGCTAGCTCAAACTCATGGATACAAAGTTACTGCTTAAAGTGGCTCATGTGATAAGTCCTATTACTATCAAGACTTATAGACATGGAAGAGATTACTGTTAGAAGGAACTTATCAACCAGATGGGCAGGGGAAGGTGAAAGGAAGCAAGAACACATGTACTTAGGCACAAGGTAGGGAAGAAAGTTATCTTGAGGGTAGCTTCAGGTTAAAGGTGGGGATAGCCAGTCTATTGGTCTTAGATCCTATTCTTTAAGAGGTACTAAAACAAGACAGAAAAAAGCTATATTTAACAGAATGGCCCTCAAGGAAGGGACTGTATATGGTTAGAGGAACTTCTCTGATAAGCCACTTGAGCTGGGGATGAGGGAGTAAGACTCTCAAGGGGTGGGCCTAAGACTTCATAAGGATGGGTTGATTAGCAGCAGATTCTGTGTGATTAGGGCTTCCCTGGTGGCTCAGAGGTTAAAGGGTCTGCCTGCAATGCAGGAGACCTGGGTTCGATCCCTGGGTCAGGAAGATCTCCTGGAGAAGGAAATGTCAACCCACTCCAGTATTCTTGCCTGGAGAATCCCATGGACAGAGGAGCCTGGTGGGCTACAGTCCACGGGGTCACAAAGAGTCAGACACAACTTCACTTTCACTTTCTGTGTGATTATAAAGGGTGGGCAATGTTGGAGCAGAACAAGTTGGTCAGAACACAGGCACAAGGCAAGAGTCCTGCCACTAGAGAGCCTACTTTTCTGCTTCTCCCACACTGGTTACTACCCTATCTGAGATGCTTACATGTCTCAGTGGTGCACTGGATCAGAAATGTTAAGATGTTTAGGATACCTACAGTTGAGTGTATTATGTACTGGAATGCTGATAAATATTCGATGATTGAGTCTCTGGAAGAAAAAATAAAAACCCAACTAATTTCTAGTGTTTGCTGGTGTCTATGGAGAGCTATGACAAACCTAGACAGTGTGTTGAAAAGCAGAGACATTATTCTGATGACAAAGGTTCATACAGTCAAGTTTATGGTCTTCCTAGTGGTCATGTATGGTTGTGAGAGCTGTACAATAAAGAAGGAGGAGCACTGAAGAACTGATACCTTTGAACTATGGTGCTGGAGAAGACTCCTGAGAGTCCCTTGGACAGCAAGGAGATCAAACCAGTAAATCTTGAGGGAAATCAACTCTGAATACTCACTGGAAGGGCTTATGTTGAAGGTGAAACTCCAGTATTTTGGTCATCTGATGTGAACAGCTGACTCATTGGAAAAGTACCTGATGCTGGGAAAGATTGAAGGCAGAAGGAGAAGAGGGCATCAGAGAATGAGATAGCTGGATGGCATCACCAATGGAATGGACATGAACTTGGGCAAACTTTGGGAAATGATGAGGGGCAAGGAGGCCTGGTGTGCTGCAGTCCATGGGGTTGCAAAGAGTCGGACATGACTGGGTGATTGAATAGTAAAATGGTATAAATACTTCTCCATGGCTGATTTCAAGCCACCAGCATGACACTGTGACATCACTAAATGTGGAGCTGAGAAGAGATGTGCACAGTCTGCTCTCACAAGCTGTTGTGGCCTAGCATACCACCAGTTCATGAGTGTGGCTGGGAAAGAGGTGAGAAAAGTCAACTGAACTAAGTCATGGTGGAACCAACATGCCAAGTTTTAAACTACAGACTTTATGCCATGCTAAAGGGAAGCTATCAAAGGTTTTAAAGCAAGGGTATAATATGCTTATGTTTGAAATTTAGGAAAAGTCTCTCCAGTGGATCCAAATTCATTCTTCCCTTATCATAGTTTAATCAAAGCATATTCACACACATATTTTTTAAATATGCCAAACAAAAGGTTATTATCATAATCATGAAAATTTGTTTTCAATACAAAATTTAAACTTCTTTAAAAAAATTGAGAGGAAATAATATTAATAGAAAATTTATTTAAAATTGCTAAGTAAGCATATGCGGGTCAGGAAGCAACAGTTAGAACTGGACATGGAACAACAGACTGGTTCCAAATAGGAAAAGGAGTATGTCAAGGCTGTATATTGTCACCCTGCTTATTTAACTGATATGCAGAGTGCATCATGAGAAACACTGGGCTGGAAGAAGCACAAGCTGGAATCAAGATTGCCAGGAGAAATATCAATAACCTCAGATATGCAGATGACACCACTCTTATGGCAGAAAGTGAAGAGGAACAAAAAAGCCTCTAGATGAAAGTGAAAGAGGAGAGTGAAAAGTTGGCTTAAAGCTCAACATTCAGAAAACGAAGATCATGGCATCCAGTCCCATCACTTCATGGCAAATAGATGGGGAAACAGTGGAAACAGTGTCAGACTTTATTTTTGGGGGCTCCAAAATCACTGCAGATGGTGACTGCCGCCATGAAATTAAAAGACGCTTACTCCTTGGAAGGAAAGTTATGACTAACCTAGATAGTATATTAAAAGCAGAGACATTACTTTGCCAACAAAGGTCCATCTAGTCAAGGTTATGGTTTTTCCAGTAGTCATGTATAGATGTGAGAGTTGGACTGTGAAGAAAGCTGAGTGCTAAAGAATTGATGCTTTTGAACTGTGGTGTTGGAGAAGACTCTTGAAAGTCCCTTGGACTGCAAGGAGATCCAACCAGTCCATTCTGAAGGAGATCAGCCCTGGGATTTCTTTTGAAGGAAAGATGCTAAAGCTGAAACACCAGTACTTTGGCCATCTCATGCAAAGAGTTGACTCATTGGAAAAGACTCTGATGCTGGGAGGGATTGGGGGCAAGAGGAGAAGGGGACGAGCGAGGATAAGATGGCTGGATGGCATCACTGACTCAATGGACGTGAGTCTGAGTGAATCCGGGATTTGGTGACGGACAGGGAGGCCTGGTGTGCTGCGATTCATGGGGTCACAAAGAGTCGGACACGACGAGCAACTGAACTGAACTGAACTGAAGCATATTGGAAGTTTTATGGTCACTAGTAATAATAAAGCAATTTCAAATGATATGCCATTTCATGTTAGACTGAAAGCTATTTAAAAGGAGGGCAATTACCAGTGTTAGCAAAGGTAATGGGAGATGACAATTCTCGTACACTGTTGATTGAACTGGAAATTATCAAAAAGTTTCTGTAGGGCTGTTTGGTAATATATATATGTGTGTGTGTGTATATAAATTTTTATATATAAATATAGTGTATCTGACAAATAGGAATAATTCTGTGTCAGGACTTACACTTCTAGGAATTATCCTAAGGAGACAGTTTTATAAAGTCTATAAACTGCAGCACTGTTTTTAATAGCAAAAAGAAACTGGAAATAGCATATAAAGGTAGGTGATTAGTTCAATTTTATATGCCATATGTTTATATTGGATTACTAACCATTAAAAAATATAATGTAGCTATATTTTCATATAGAAAATGTTTCTAAACTCTAATTGTTATTAAGTGAAAATCAGGTCATATAATACATTCATAAATACACATTTTGAAAGAACATACAAAGAGTAATGATTATGCATGAGAAATAGAGTATAAAGATTTTTAATTTTCTTATTTGTATGTTCTATTTTTTCTATAATGAATATAAATTACTTATGTATATTATCCTCTGAGCTTTAACTAATGGTCAACATAAGTAATAGTCATATAGTGATTCTGTTTCTTCCACAAAATTGATATCTGTACATTATTTACTTAAGAGCAAACACATATAACATGTGACTATATACTGAGTAATATTCCAAAGGATACCTAAAAGTAAACTTAACTCATTGGATCCTTACAATAATCCAATGAGCTGGGTACTGTTGTTATCCCTGTATTACTGACAAGGAAACAGAAACACAGTGAATGAGTAATTGCCCAAGGTCACACAGCTGGTAATTAATAAAGCTGACATTCAAACCCAGGCAGTCCAGTTATAGTGATGAAGCTCTTTACCATCATACCATACTGACTCACCTCTAAACTGATTTATAATTCCTTACCTGAAGATTAGGACTAATAACATTACCTATCACATGGGCTTGCCATTGGGTATAACTGAAATCAAGTATGAAAAAAGTTAGTTTAATGCTTGGCACATTAGAGTTAATAAGTGCTAGGTATTAAAGAGAAAACTGGTAATACTACTAACCAGACCTCAAACACCACCACCAATTCAACTTTATTTATTCCCATGCTGCTCCAAGATATACTCTCTGCTTTATTTCAATGAGTCCCTCAAATACATCAAACTCATTCCATGTCAATCTCATGTTTCAACTCATGCTGTTGGTCTCCCTGAAGTCAGGTGACTAGACTTATCCAAATCACTTTGGGTCTTGAAAGCCTCGCTCAGGTCCTCTCTCCAATTATTCCAGCACTTTATTACATTACACTATTTAATAAAAATGAGGCAATTAATATATAATTATCTGCTAGTTTTTCTATCCAACAATACAGCAAGCTCTGAGAAAGCAGGGATGAATGTCAGAAAACTTATTCCCCTGAATCCCTTTGGTTATCTCCAACCCTAGTAGGATAAGACTTAGGTATTTAACTTATAGTTGCTTCACCTTTTCACTTAGTCATAGGGACATACCCATAAAAGTAGAAATCTATAATTTATCTACGTTTCCTAGCAGCTTCTTTCCAGAAGAAAAAGATAAATCATAATATCAAAATCAGGAGATGACTGACAAGCAAATGCAAATCCAGATAAGCATATGCAATTTATAATTGCTACTAATATATAACATATTTGGAGAAGGCAATGGCAACACACTCCAGTACTCTTGCCTGGAAAATCCCATGGATGGAGGAGCCTGGTGGGCTGCAGTCCATGGGGTCGCTAAGAGTCAGACACAACTGAGCGACTTCACTTTCACTTTTCACTTGCATGCATTGGAGAAGGAAATGGCAACCCATTCCAGTGTTCTTGCCTGGAGAATCCCAGGGACAGGGGAGCCTGGTGGGCTGCCGTCTATGGGGTCGCTCAGAGTCAGACACGACTGAAGCAACTTAGCAGCAGCAATATATAATATTAATTAGTAAATATACACCAGGAGTAATATCATAATTAAGAATAGCTATAAACATTTATTGGCTTCCCTGGTGGCTCAGAGGTTAAAGCGTCTGCCTACGATGAGGGAGACCTGGGTTCGATCCATGGGTCAGGAAGATCCCCTGGAGAAGGAAATGGCAACCCACTCCAGTACTCTTGCCTGGAGAATCCCATGGACGGAGGAGCCTGGTGGGCTACAGTCCACGGGATCGCAAAGAGTCAGACATGACTGAGCGACTTCACTTCATTTCACTTCATAAACATTTATTGCATGTCTTCTTTGTGCCAAGCACTGTACCAAATGGTTTATAGATACTACAGATCTTCCTCACAACTCTAGTATTAATAAAAATGGTCTTTCTTAAAAAAGTGGCAGATGATAAAGGTTAAAAATTGCCTGGTAGAGCTGAGAATCAAATATAGTTTGATCTGATACCAAAGTATGCTGGTTTTTTTTTTTTGGTATATCTCCCTTCCTCCCATGTTCTTTTAAAAGGTTGAAATTTAGGACTTATTTTTTCTATTTCTTCAAATACCAATGAAGGCTACCTAACCTGTCCAAATCTGCCTTTTTGAATATTAGGGTCACTATAAAGCACTATATTTCAGATATTCTCTCAGGAAACTTAGTTATAATAATACCAGAGACTTTTCCTTTTAAGGGAATCCTTCATTAAAGACAGTCCCACGTCCTGGCTGTTACCAGGAAGCTCTTGATATCTATGATTTATTAGAGTTATTAGGGATTCCAAAGAGCACAAGTTGTCCTGCAGTCAAGAACAGAATGAAAAGTCTGAGATAACTTTTTAGAAAAAGTGTATCTTGTGAATAAGATGGTGAAACCAAAAATACTATCACCTAGAGTCTGTTCTATGGATGTATGGATGACCTTATATCCCAGTATTTCAACCTAAGGCATTGAGCTGTAAATAGAGGCAGAAGAAGTTAGAGGAAAGAGTCCAGGCAGCCCACAAGAAAGTTGCTGATTCCCTCTCTGAGTGCATTCCCCCACTTCCACGATGTGTCCTCACATTCCCTCAGCCCTATACCCTGAGCCACCCCTGTACCACTTCAGCTGGATTCTCCCAAACTAAGCAATTACATGGAACAGATCGCAAAACTTTTACTTTCTTAATATGGAAACTTCTGATAAGAGACCCATATTTCTGATAATCAACAGCCATAAACAGATATAGCCTGCACTTATTAATAACTTTCACCATCTTCAAACCACATTTGTAAGTCTGAGCTCATTACAAGGTTGATTTTCCACATCAGGAAATGTGTATTTCCTCACTCTATTTGCTTTGCACTTTTTCTAAGATGTCTTTGATGTAGCAACTAAATGTTTAATATGAAATAAATATTTCAGGAAAAAGGCAGCTATTTTAAAGATGTGGCTGTTAGTTCTATGTGATATGAACTTTTCTAAGTTTTTTAAACTTAAAAGTCCTTGTTACATGGTTTTTATTATTTGAGTAAATTTTATAATGAATATGATAATATTCACTATTTTTCTATAGGCATAATAGAATATGTAATTCATTTCCATGCAGTTAAAATTCATTACAGATTGGCACTTTAGGACTTAAAATCTTTTCTAAAAAATAACCTTTGTAAAAATCCAAAAGCCTTCCCTCCTCCTTCAATAAATGTTGGCTTTTGTTATTTTTTTTATAAGCTGCATATTGAATTTCCCAGGCTGTGTTTCTGAACAGCAATCTACTGAAAAAAAGTGCAATTATTTTTTTTCACTCAAACATGCATTTGAGAGAAATGAGTAGATCAGATAAAGAGCTGAGATGCTATTCAACTCAACCTTGAGTCACTCTGTCTCTTTAAAAAAAAGGGTGGCAAAATCAATACAAACCAATAATAACTTCACATTTGTGGAAGCAACATGAATGGCTCTCCAAAATATTGAGACACATCCAAGTACATTTTCGTAGAGCTGATATTTATCAGAAGTCATTTGCCCTCAAGCAGATGCTCCCTTTCATTGTGCTCCTGTCACAAATGACTAAGATTTATGACAGACAATTACAGCATCTGCAGTTAGCAGCCTTATAATCAGCACCATTATTTAACGATTGGTGCAATAAACTGACTCCTGTTACTGTTTATCAGATATCAGTCAGTTCTGGCCATTTTCTTCAGCTCCCAAATCACAGTATGGTGCAGGCACTGCCTTTTAATGGCTAGGCAGAAGCAGGAGCATTTTCACATTTTTTACAGACTGCCGAGGGAAAGAAAAAAGCAACCAATTACATGTACGTTTGGTGCCCTCTCATTTGAGATGCCCATGTATGTAACTATCTCTATACAGTCCTAAACCTCTTGTAGGAGGGAAAAAAAAACAACTAATTTTTTCTTTTACTGTGAAGACTTTATATTTTTTAAAAAACAATAAAAAACTTTTATCTTTTAAAAAAATTCTGTTTAAATTTGCATATCTTGTCCAAGTATAAAATGTTGGTTTACTAGGTCCAGTGTTTCTTCTTATAGGATGGTTTCAGCTTGCCTTTTACAACTGGAAAAGCAGCTATTATCCCTTGAAAATATTTGTCAAGGAGCAAGATTTTTCCCCAAACTCTGTGAGGCTTCATTCAGTATTACAGATACAACAGAGTTAAGCTTTTCATCAGTCAAAATCCTGCACATAAGAGATGTCATATGTGTGTGTTTAGCAGTCACTTATATACTAAGGAATTCTACCTTTCTAAATATACAAACATCGTATGTACCATTTAAAGTCCTTCCACAAGAAATATCCCACATCTGTGTACAGACATGGTGGTGGGCAACAATTCACAGGCTATTTGGAAGACAAGATTTCAGTTTAATGTGGGAAGTGGTATAAAGATGTGAATTTACTGTCAACATAGAAAAGCTTATGAAAGCTTCTATAGATGTGCAAGTGTGAACTTCTAGCCAAATTATTTAGAGGGTGAAAAGAGCCAGACCTTTCTGACTACTATCTTTTGTCACTTTTTCCATAACCACAAAAGCTAAGTTTCTCATTTATGTCAGAAAAGCATTTCATCCAATGACTTTTGTCATATATAGGTAATACAGACAAAAATACTGATGAAGATGCCTTTGTAATGTAAGGTCTATGTTCCATTCACAAAGTTACATGCTCCTCTTAAGAAAAATATGACACTGAAGATCAAACTAATGGATTCTTTTAGTTAAAAAATATTAAGTGGCCCCACATTTCCCTTCCAAAAATATGCATAAGGGGCTTCATGTAGTCAATGTAAAATTGGTTACTTTCTAAATTGAAACTTTCACAAATGCTTCAGAGACCTTCACAAACTAATCCTCAGAATTCCACACAAGGTTTCAGCAGGTGAATGGTCAGAGTGAGAGCTCTTAGACTTGAACTTAGAAAGGCCTTTGGTGTCATTTCATGAGATTCACTCATCTGAGAGATGGTGAGGCTAAGAGTGGGCTTCCCAGGTGGCATTAGTGGTAAAGAACCTGCCTGCCAATGTAGGATATGTGGGTTTGATCCCTGGGTTGGGAAGATTCCCTGGAGGAGGGCATGGCAACTCACTCCAATATTCTTGCCTGGAGAATTCCATAGACAGAGGAGCCTGGCAGGCTACAGTCCATGCAGTTGCAGAGTCAGACAGAACTGAAGCAACTTAGCACACAGCATGCACAAGGGTAAGAATAACAGAATAAAGTGATTTTCGCCAGAGCACAGAGCTAAATGTTGTCATAACTGTGATTAAAACCCCAAACTATGACTTGATTAGCAAGTGAAATCAGTTTCTGTGAAGTCCCACCTCCTCACTCTATGCTTCTGATAGAAACCAGTCTTCTGGCTCTGCTAAGTCAAGCCCTACTTTGGGCATTCTGTGTCCAGTCCTCGGAAGAGTGCTATGCCCTTTGACACGAGGAAGAAAAGTTCCTATAAATCTGCTATATACTTACTTCCCTACTTCAGGATCTGAAGCCAGAAAAGAAATAATCAGTCATTCAAATAATTCCATCAGTGGGTACCAGAGTTAACTCAAGTTATTGGCTTGTTTAAAGTTTTCTAACATAGCAATTTGGCATCCCTAGTGGCTCAGATGTAAAGAATCTGCCTGCAATGCAAGAGATATGGGTTCAATCCCTGGGTCGGGAAGATTCCCTGGAGAAGGGAATGGCTACCGACTCTAGTATTTTGGCCTGGATAATTCCACTGATTGTACAGTCCATGCGGTCACAAAGAGTCGGACACAACAGAGTGACTTTCACTTTCACAGATCTTATTTGTTATTTGTTAGGGTTTTTTTTTTTAAACTATTTTGCACAAATGATTGCAAAGTCACACAAAAACTATTTTTGTGCCACCACACTATAGATGTGCCACAAATTTGGCAGTATTGAATAAGTCAAAGAATTTTTATAATTAAAAAGAATCCACTACCAACCTTTCTTTGTTGGTGATGTACAGAAATATATTAATGCACAGATTGGTCATTCATTCCATTGTAGCTAAGCACTAAGGTATTGGGAAAGTACTTAGAATGCATCAAAGAAACTGCTATATTTTCTATCTAGAAAGTGAAGTCGCTCAGTCGTGTCTGACTCTTTGCAACCCCATGGATTGTAGCCTACCAGGCTCCTCCCTCCATGGGATTCTCCAGGCAAGAGTATTGGAATGTGTTGCCATTTCCTTCTCCAGGGTATCTTCCCAACCCAGGGATCAAACCTGGGTCTCCTGCATTCCAGGCAGAAGCTTTAACTTCTGAGCCACCAGGGAAGCTTATTTTCTATCTATGTCCTACCCTTTTCTGCTGGGTTAGAGGGACAAATTACCCAGCCTACAGCAAGTCACTGTCCTTGGAAGCCAATGACAGAACTCTCAGCACCACAGGTTATTAGCAGGTTTTCTTGAGAGGCTGGATCTAGGTTGACAATATTCATGCAAACACAAGCAGGTAACACTTCAGTAACACACCTGAACACCAAGGTCAAGTGCATAGCTAATGGCCACAATAGGCCCCAATAAATCTGACTGCTACTTAGTACAAAAATAGTGGCAGAAGGACATTTTTCTTCAGGACTTTTATCTAAGGCTATTTGGGGCAGAAGGGGGGACAAGGAGCACACAAAGAAAACAATGCATTGTCATTGTGGCCACTGAGATTCTGCCAGAGGCCTTCACTTCTGAACGTTCCTAATTTATCCTATGGAGGTAAGAATGAGAGAACACACATAAAGCAATGAGCACTGTGAGGGGCACAAAGCACTGCTGCTTAAATATTAGCTGCTATCAATATTATTGTTGCTATTTGTACATGAGATTTCAGACTAAATTCCTTGCAAGTATAAATTTGAACTTTAGAATCAGGTTCAATACATAATTCCCCATCTTCAACTAAGGTATATAGCTTGTCACATCAATCCTAGCAAATCTACCTTAACATACCTTACATATGTACCTACATAAAAATGTACCTACATACCTTATCTACCAATAGATACATCTAAATAACGGGTCAGTTTTCATTCCAATCCCAAAGAAAGGCAATGCCAAAGAATGATCAAACTACTGCACAATTGCACTCATCTCACATGCCAGCAAAGTAGTACTCAAAATTCTCCAAGTGAGGCTTCAACAGAATTGGAACCAAGAACTTCCAGATGTTCAAGCTGGATTTAGAAAAACCAGAGGAATGAGAGATCAAACTGTCAGCATCTGTTAGATGATAGAAAGGAGAGAGTTCCAGAAAAATATCTACTTCTGCTTTATTGACTACCCCAAAGCCTTTGACTCTTGATAACAAACTGGAAAATTCTGCAAGAGATGGGAATACCAGGCCACCTGACCTGCCTCCTGAGAAATCTCTATCCAGGTCAAGATGCAATAGATAGAACTAGACATGGAACAACAGACTGGTTCCAAACTGGAAGAGTTCGTCAAGGCTGTATATTGTCACCTTGCTTATTGGATTTGTACACAGAGTTCAGTTCAGTCGCTCAGTTGTGTCCGACTCTTTGCGACCCCATGAATCGCAGCATGCCAGGCCTCCCTGTCCATCACCAACTCCCGGAGTTCACTCAGACTCACGTCCATCATGTGAAATGCCAGGCTAGATGAAGCACAAACTGGAATCAAGATTGCTGGGAGAAATATCAATAACCTCAGATATGCAGAGAACACCACCCTTATGGCAAAAGTGAAGAAGAACTAAAGAGCTTCTTGATTAAAGTGAAAGAGGAGAGTGAAAGGCTGGCTTAAAACTCAATATTCAGAAAACTAAGATAATGGCATCTGGTTCCATCACTTCATGGCAAATAGATGGGCAAACAATGGAAACAGTGACAGACTTTATTTCTGGGGGCTCCAAAATCACTGCAGATGGTGACTGCAGCCATGAAATTAAAGGAGGCTTGCTCCTTGGAAGAAAAGTTATGGCCAACCTAGACAGCATATTCAAAAGCAGAGACATTACTTTGCCAACAAAGGTCCATCTAGTCAAAGTTATGGTTTTTCTGATAGTCATGTATGGATATGAGAGTTGGACCACAAAAAAAGCTGAGTGCTGAAAAATTGATGCTTTTGAACTGTGGTATTGGAGAAGACTCTTGAGAGTCCCTTGGACTGCAAGGAGATCCAACCAGTCAATCCTAAAGGAGATCAGTCCTGGGTGTTCATTGGAAGGACTGATGCTGAAGCTGAAACTACAATACTTTGGCCACCTGATATGAAGAACTGATTCACTGGAAAGGACCCTGATGCTGGGAAAGACTGAAGGCAGGAGGAGAAGGGGTCGACAGAGGTTGATATGGTTGGATGGCATCACTGGCTACTCAATGGACATGAGTTTGAGCATGCTCCGAAAGTTGGTGATGGACAGGGAAGCCTGGTGTGCTTCAGTTCATGGAGTTGCAAAGAGTTGAACATGACTAAGTGAATGAACTGAACTGAATAGGAATATAAATATAAATATATATTTACAGTTGACCCTGTAATATATATTTATAGTTATATATGTATACTGCATATGTATATGCAGTTGACCCCTGCACAACATAGGGGTTTAGAGGTGCCAGCCTTCATCCAGCTTTTACCTAAGCAGTTCTACATCCACAGATTCAATCAACTGTGGATTGTGTAGTACTGTAGTATATACTATGAAAAAACTCCACAGATAAGTGAACCGGTGAAGTTAAAACCTTTGCTGTTTAAGGGTCAGCTGTACATATATATATGCATACACACACACACAATTATTATTTTTGCACTGTATTGACTTTGGTTTGGTTCCATTGTAAACAAAAAAATCTAGATTTTTAGAACAGAGAAAACATGAAAATATTACAAAGTACATGCTTTCACTTTTCTATTTAGTAATAATATTTCTCAGAATCACAATGGGGCTGCGACTATGATAAAATTCTTTTTCTTTTATTCTAACACATAGAATATATACCTTGAACTTCTCATTATCTCCATTTTCCCTAGTTTTTCACAACCATCTATCCATGAAAATAAGGGTGAAGTGAGGAGAAAAAGACCCATTGCTCCCCTGTAGAATCAAATATCTCCTAAGCATACAAGTTGTTGAACAGCAAAATGAAATCAAATGGCAGTGATGAAAAGACAGGCAGTCAAGAGTACCACTCAGCACATTTCATGAAAAATGAGGAATCTAGAGAGAAAATACTTTGGACACTCTGGGTTCTAGTTCAGGTCCACACTTATCATCTATGTGACTTTGAATAAGTTACATAATCCCTCAGAGCCTATATGCAAAAATATGACAGCAGTAATACCTACATTGTTCTTTTGAGTAATTAAATTAGCCAACATATGTAAAGTGATTAGCCAAGATTTGGCATGTAATAAGCATCCATTAAATGTTTTTTCTTACATATAAAGTGCTACCAGCTTTGCTTTCATCACTGTGTTTTTCTAAGAAAGTATGAAATGTCTAATAATCAAGTCTTGATCTGTTCTAGAAACATGGGTTCAATAGCAGGAAGTCAATTAGACATAGGTAACATTTATGGGAAAATTTTGAAAATTAAGGGAAAATTTGTATTTTTGTCCAAAAGCAACTTTTTTGAAAAAAATGAATCTACAAATCAATTCCATTAATTTAATTCCACTGCAGGTATTGCCCAAGCATCACCCTTTGCAGTAACAGTGGTGGTAATCACTTCAGTGTTGAAAGGTGGCAATTTTTCCATATATTACTTAGCTAAATATAAAGTAGAATCTTTATGAAAAGCATTTTAAATTTCATCTCTGCTATTTACCTGATATTCTCAGATGTTGTATTATTTTAGTGCCTACTTCTAAGGATTGATTTCCTACATCCAGTGACACTTTCACAACTTGGAGTAAGGCCAGAATACAGAAAATTATTTTTCTTGCAGAAAAGGGAATAAAATAAATTATTTTTATTTCATATCTAAAGCTCATTCATTGATCTTTAGGTCTGTATGTAAGACAGTATATAGTATAGTTACCAAAGTAAGCTAGGTAAAGTTTCAAGTATTCCCCATGCCTTCAAGATCTCTAAGATGCTACTGTGCACTGCCTTGCTAAGTCGCTTCTGTCATGTCCAACTCTGTGTGACCCTATGGACTGTAGCCTGCTAGGCTCCTCTGTCCATGGAATTCTCCAGGCAAGAATACTGGATTGGGTTGCTATGCCCTCCTCCAGGGAATCTTCCGACCCAAGGATTGAATCTCTGTCTCTTAAGTATCCTGCATTGGCAGATAGGTTCTTTACCACTGGTGCCACCTAGGAAGCCCCTAAGATGCTACTCAGTCAGTGTAAAACTTCATTTAGGAAAAAATATTTTAATTATGATGAGAAATTCATTTTACAGAACAAATCCACTATAGTTGAGTTTGTAGTGAGGTATATGGAGAAGGAATTATTACACTTATTCCAAAGAGAAAATATGTGACTTTAAAGGTCTTGGGTCACACAGCTGTGGTAGGCTAAAATTCAAGAAACCCTCTTTCACAATGGATATGAGTCCAGCCCCTCTGAATCCAGCCCTACTTCTCATCAAGTCAGAAGTTGCCAACACACACCCTGGGGGAAAATACAGCCTGTGCTCACTCCAGATGTAGCCCTCTCACTGAACCACAGGGCACATGTAGACTACATATAGATGCTCCAATTCAAGGACATGCCTTCATGACCCAGACAGGTAGATGTTTTACCTTATTTAATAGACACAAAGAGAGAAAGTTAAACACAACGAGAACACAAAGGAATATGTTCCAAAGAGAAGAATAAGATAAAACCTCTGGAAAAAACTGAGTGAAGCAGAGATAAGTTATTTACCTGATTAAGAGTTCAAAGCCATAGTAATAATAATGCTAACTGAACTTGGGAAAAGATTAGATGAACACAGTGAGAACTTCAACAAAGACATATAAAATATAAAAAAAAGAACAAGTCAGAGCTGTAGAACACAATAACTCAAGTGAAAGATACATGAGAAGGAATTAATAGCAGATTAGGTGATACACAAGAATGCATAAATAATCCAGAAGGTAAAATAGTGGAAATCATCTAGTCAAAACAGCAGATTTTTAAAAATGAGAATAAGAAACCTCTAGAATGACATCAAGCATACTAACATTCATGTCATTGGGGTCCCAGAAGGAAAAGAGAAATAGAAAGGGGTTAAAAAATGTATTTGATGAAATTATAGCTGAAAATTTCCCTAACCTAAAGAAGCAAACAGATACCCAGTTTCAGGAAGCATAGTGAGGCCCAAACAAGATGAACCCAAAAAGTTTCACACCAAGACATATCATAATAGAAATGACAAAAGCTAAAGAGAATTTTAAAGGCAACTGGGAAAAACAAAGAGTTATATACAAGGGATGCCCCACAAGATTATTGAGTGATTTTTTAGCAAAACCTTTGCAGGCCAGAAGGGAGTGCCATGATATATTTTAAAGTACTGAAAGGAAAAAAACTTAAGACCTAGGATACCCAATAATATTATCATCCAGAACTGAAGTAGAAATAAAGATTTCCCATACAAGTTAAAAAAAAAAAAAGTTCATCAATACTAAACCAACCGTATAAGCAATGTTAAAGGGTTTTCTTTAAGTGAAAAAGAAAAGGCTGAAACAAGAAAACATAGGGAGGAAAAATTCTACTGAAGACTCTACACATGGATATCACCAGATGGTCAACACTGAAATCAGATTGATTATATTCTTTGCAGCCAAAAGTGGAGAAGCTCTATACAGTCAGCAAAAACAAGACCAGGAGCTTACTGTGGCTCAGATCATAACTCCTTATTGCCAAATTCAGAATTAAATTGAAGAAAGTAGGGAAAACCACTAGACCATTCAGGTATGACCTAAATCAAATTCCTTATGATTATACAGTGGAAGTGAGAAATAGATTTAAGGGACTAGATTTGATTGATAGAGTGCCTGAGGAACTATGGAATGAGGTTCATGACATTAGACAGGAGACAGGAATCAAGACCATCCCCATGGAAAAGAAACGCAAAAAAGCAAAATGGCTGTCTGGGGAGGCCTTACAAATAGCTTTGAAAACAAGAGAGGTGAAAAGGAAAGATATTGGCATATGAATGCAGAGTTCTGAAGAATAGCAAGGAGACATAAGAAAGCCTTCCTCAGCAATCAATGCAAAGAAATAGAGGAAAACAACAGAATGGGAAAGACTAGAGATCTCTTCAAGAAAATTAGAGATACCAAGGGAACATTTCAGGCAAAGATGGGCTCGATAAAGGACAGAAATGGTCTGGACCTAACAGAAGCAGAAGATATTAAGAAGAGGTGGCAAGAATACACAGAAGAACTATACAAAAAAGATCTTCACGACCCAGATAATCATGATGGTGTGATCACTCACCTAGAACCAGACATCCTGGAATGTGAAGTCAAGTGGGCCTTAGAAAGCATCACTATGAACAAAGCTAGAGGAGGTGATGGAATTCCAGCTGAGCTATTTCAGATCCTAGAAGATGATGCTGTGAAAGTGCTGCACTCAATATGCCAGCAAATTTGGAAAACTCAGCAGTGGCCACAGGACTGGAAAAGGTCAGTTTTCATTCCAATCCCAAAGAAAGGCAATGCCAAAGAATACTCAGACTACTGCACATTTGCACTCATCCCACATGTTAGTAAAGTAATGCTCAAAATTCTCTAAGCCAGGCTTCAGCAATATGTGAACCGTGAACTTCCAGATGTTCAAGCTGGTTTTAGAAAAGGTAGAGGAACCAGAGTTCAAATTGCCAACATCTGCTGGATCATCAAAAAAGCAAAAGAGTTCCAGAAAAACATCTATTTCTGCTTTATTGACTATGGCAAAGCCTTTGACTGTGTGGATCACAATAAACTGTGGAAAATTCTGAAAGAGATGGGAATAGCAGACCACTTGACCTGCCTCTTGAGAAACCTGTATGCAGGCCAGGAAGCAACAGTTAGAACTGGACATGGAACAACAGACTGGTTCCAAAATGGGAAAGGAGTATGTCAAGGCTGTATATTGTCACCCTGCTTATTTAACTTATGTGCAGAGTACATCATGAGAAACGCTGGGCTGGAAGAAACACAAGCTGGAATCAAGATTGCCAGGAGAAATATCAATCACCTCAGATATGTGGATGACACCACTCTTACGGCAGAAAGTGAAGAGGAACAAAACAGCCTCTTGATGAAAGTGAAAGAGGAGAGTGAAAAAGTTGGCTTAAAGCTCAACATTCAGAAAACAAAGATGGTTGAAAGAAAAATAAGACCCATCTATATGCTGCCTACAAGAGAATCACTTCAGAACTAAAGACACACAGAATCTGAAAATGAGTATGGAAAAAGATATTCCATGCAAATATAAGAAAGCTGGGGTAGTAGCCCTCATATAAGACAAAGTAGACGTTAAAACAAAATCTATAATAAATGACAAGGTAGAGCATTATATAATGATAAACAGATCAATCCAAGAAGAGTCTATAACATTCACAAACATATATGTATCTAATATAGGAGCAACTAAATATATAAAGCAAATAACAGAAATAAAAGGAGAAATTGACAGTACTACAATAATCATAGGGGATTTTAACATGTCATTTAAATAAATAGATCATACAGCAAAAAATTAATAAGGAAACAGTGGCCTTAAATGGCATGTTAGATCGATCACTTGGACTTCATAGATGTCTAAAAGACATTCCATCCAAAAATAGCAGAATCTATATTCTTTTCACGTGTACATAGTATATTCTCTAGAATAGATCACATGCTAGTCCTCAAAATAAGTCTCAGAAAATTTAAGGAGATAGAAATTATATCAAGCATCATTTTCAATCTTAACAGTATGAAGTAAAGTGACGTGTTAGTTGCTCAGTTGTGTCCAACACTTTGCAACCCCATGGACTGTAGCCCACCAGACTCCTCTGTCCATGGAATTATTCAGGCAAGAATACTGGAGTGGGTAACCATTCCCTTCTCCAGGGGATCTTCCCAACCTAAGAATTGAATTTGGGTCTCTGCATTGCAGGCAGATTCTTTACCATCTGAGCCACCAATGAAGCCCAATACACGCCTAAATCATGAAATAAGAAAAACCTCAGGGGGCAGTCCTAAGATGGAGGAATAGGATGGGGAGACCACTTTCTCCCCCACAAATTCATCAAAAGAACAATTCAACGCTGAGTAAATTCCACAAAACAACTTCTGAATGCCAGCAGAGGACATCAGGCACCCAGAAAAGCAGCTCATTGTCTTCAAAAACAGTCATCATCTGCCTGAGAAGATGTGTCAGTTGTACACCCAGAAAACTGAGCAGTAGGGACGGGAGAGGCAATAAGTTGCAGCGACTGCGCTTGCCAAACATCTGAGCTACTCAGACCTGGGAAGGGCACAAAACGCAGGGCCAACTGAGTCTGCACCTCTGAGGACTACCTGAGTGCCTGAGCGGCTTAGACCTGGGAGGAGCATGCAGCCCAGAGCCGGTCTCAGTCGGTTGCCGGCAGAGCAACCTAGAGCCTGAGCTGTGTGTGCCACGAGCAGGGGCAGGCCCAGCGTGGATGAGACACTGCGAGCACATGCCAGTGGTATTTTTTGCAGCATCCTTCCCTCCCCACAGCACAACTAAACAAGTGAGCCTAAAAAAAAAGTGTCCACCACCGCCCGCCTTGTGTCAGGGCAGAAATCAGACACTAAAGAGACCAGCATACAGAAGAAGCTAAAACAGAGGGAACCACCTTGGAAGTGACAGGTGAAATAGATTAAAACCCTGTCGTTACTACCGACTACATAGGAAGGGGCCTATAGATCTTGAGAAATATAAGCTGGACCAAGGAACTATCCGAAAATGAACTGACCCCACAATGCCCACAACACCACCAGAGAAAGTCCTAGATATATCTTTACTATTTTTATGATCATTCTTATTTTGTTTGTTTGTTTCTTTTCTTTTTCTTCTTTTTTTTCAACATTTTTAAAATTTTAAGTCCTCTATTTCTCCTTTAATTTTCATTTTTATAACCTACTATTACTTTAAAAAAAGACCCTATTTTTAAAGCAAACTTCATATATATATATATATTTAATAATTCTTGTGACTTTGGTTTTCTTCTTCTTCTTTTCTTTAATATTGTATTTTTGAAAATGCAACTTCTACTCTAGATTTTTAATCTTTGCTTTTTGGTATTTGTTATCAACTTTGTACGTTTAAAACCCCAATTTTCTGTACTCATTTTTACTTGAGAGTGAGATTACTGGCTTGAATGCTCTCTCCTCCTTTGGACTATCCTTTTTCTCCACCAGGTCACCTCTGTCTCTTCCCTCTCCCTTTTCTTCTCTACCCAACTATGTGAATCTCTGTGTTCCAGATGGTGGAAAACACTTAGGGAAATGATTACTGGCTGGATCTGTCTCTTTCCTTTTCTTTCCCCTCTTTTATCCTCCTGGCCACCTCTGTCTTCTTTCTCCCTCTCCTCTTCTCTGTATAACTCCATGAACATCTCTGAGTGGTCCAGACTGTGGAGCTCACATAAGGAAGTGATTATTGCCTAGCTTTCTCTCTCCTCGTTTGATTCCACCTCATCTCGTTCGGGTCACCTCTAACTCCCCCCTACCCCTTGTCTTCACCATGTAACTCTGTGAACCTCTCTGGGTGTCCCTCAATGTGGAGAAACTTTTCATCTTTAACCTGGATGTTTTATCAACAGTGCAGTATAGAAGAAGTCTTGAGACTAAGGTAAAAATAAAACTGAAAACCAGAAGCAGGAGGCTTAAGTCCAAATCCTGAGAACATCAGATAACTCCTGACTCCAGGGAATATTAATCGATAGGAGCTCATCAAACGCCTCCATACTTATACTGAAACCAAGCACCACCCAAGGGCCAACAAGTTCCAGAGCAAGACATACTGCGCAAATTCTCCAGCAACACAGGAACACAGCCCTGAACTTCAATATACAGGCAGTTCAAAGTTACTCCAAAACCACTGACATCTCATAACTCATTACTGGACACTTCATTGCACTCCAGAGAGAAGAAATCCAGCTCCGCCCACCAGAACACTGACGCAAGCTTCCCTAACCAAGAAACCTTGACAAGCCACTGATACAACCCCACCCACAGCAAGGAAACTCCATAATAAAGAGAATTCCACAAACTGCCAGAATAGAAAAAGGCCACCCCAAACACAGCAATATAAACAAGATGAAGAAACAGAGGAATACCCAGCAGATAAAGGAACAGGATAAATGCCCACTAAATTTCTGTGATTTCTATTAATGATAGTGAAAATGATCCAAAATCTTGAAATACAAATGGAATCACAGATAAATAGCCTGGAGACAAGGATTGAGAAGATGCAAGAAAGGTTTAACAAGGAACTAGAAGAAATAAAAAAGAGTCCATATATAATGAATAATGCAATGAGATCAGAAACACTCTGGAGGCAACAAATAGTAGAATAATGGAGGCAGAATATAGGATTAGTGAAATAGAAGAGAGAATGGTAGAAATAAATGAATCAGAGAGGAAAAAAGAAAAACAAATTAAAAGAAATGAGGGCAATCTCAGAGACCTCCAGGACAATATGAAACGCTCCAACATTGGAGTCCCAGAAGAAGAAGACAAAAAGAAAGACCATGAGAAAATACTTGAGGAGATAATATTTGAAAACTTCCCTAAAATGGGGAAGGAAATAATCACCCAAGTCCAAGAAACCCAGAGAGTCCCAAACAGGATAAACACAAGGCAAAACACCCCAAGATACATATTAATCAAATTAACAAAAATCAAGCCCAAAAAACAAATATTAAAAGCAGCAAGGGAAAAACAAATAACACACAAGGGGATTCCCATAAGGATAACAGCTGATCTTTCAATAGAAACTCTTCAGGCCAGGAGGGAATGGCAAGACATACTTAAAGTGATGAAAGAAAATAACCTACAGCCCAGATTACTGTACCCAGCAAGGATCTCATTCAAATACGAAGGAGAAATCAAAAGCTTTACAGACAAGCAAAAGCTGAGAGAATTCAGCACCACCAAACCAGCTCTCCAACAAATGCTAAAGGATATTCTCTAGACAGGAAACACAAAAAAGGTGTATAAACCTGAACCCAAAACAATAAAGTAAATGGCAACAGGATCATACTTATCAATAATTGCCTTAAATGTAAATGGGTTGAATGCCCCAACCAAAAGACAAAGACTGTCTGAATGGATACAAAAACAAGACCCCTATATATGTTGTCTACAAGAGACCCACCTCGAAACAAGGGACACATACAGACTGAAAGTGAAGGGCTGGAAAAAGATATTCCACACAAATAGAGACCAAAAGAAAGCAGGAGTAGCAATCCTCACATCGGATAAAATAGACTTTAAAACAAAGTCTGTGAAAAGAGACAAAGAAGGACACTACATAATGATCAAAGGATCAATCCAAGAAGAAGATATAACAATTATAAATATATATGCACCCAACATAGGAGCACTGCAATATATAAGACAAATGCTAACAAGTATGAAAGGGGAAATGAACAATAACACAATAATAGTGGGAGACTTTAATACCCCACTCACACCTATGGATAGATCAACTAAACAGAAAATTAACAAAGAAACACAAACTTTAAATGGTACAATAGACGTTAGACTGAATTGATATCTATAGGACATTTCACCCCAAAACAATGAATTTCACCTTTTTCTCAAGTGCTCACGGAACCTTCTCCAGGATAGATCACATCCAGGGCCATAAATCTAGCTTTGGTAAATTCAAAAAAACTGAAATCATTTCAAGCATCTTTTCTGACCATAATGCATTAAGATTAGAGTCAATTACAGGAGAAAAACTATTAAAAATTCCAGCATATGGAGGCTGAACAACACGCTGCTGAATAACTAACAACTCACAGAAGAAATAAAAAAAGAAATCAAAATATGCCTAGAAATGAATGAAAATGAAAACACAACAACCAAAACCTGTGGGACACTGTAAAAGCAGCGCTAAGGGGAAAGTTCATAGCAATACAGGCATACCTCAAGAAACAAGAAGAAAGTCAAATAAATAACCTAACTCTACACCTAAAGCAACTAGAAAAGGAAGAAATGGGTAACCCCAGGGTTAGTAGAAGGAAAGAAATCTTAAAAATTAGGGCAGAAATAAACGCAAAAGAAACAAAAGAGATCATAGCAAAAATCAACAAAGCCAAAAGCTGGTTCTTTGAAAGGATAAATAAAATTGACAGACCATTAGCTAGACTCATCAAGAAACAAAGGGAGAAAAATCAAATCAATAAAATTAGAAATGAAAATGGAGAGATCATAACAGACAACACAGAAATACAAAGGATCATAAGAGACTACTATCAGCAATTATATGCCAATAAAATGGACAACGTGGAAGAAATGGACAAATTCTTAGAAAAGTACAACTTTCCAAAACTGAACCAGGAAGAAATAGAAAATCTTAACAGACCCATCACGGAAATTGAAACTATAATCAGAAATCTTCCAGCAAAAAAAAAGCCCAGGTCCAGACAGCTTCACAGCTGAATTCTACCAAAAATGTAGAGAAGAGATAACACCTACTCTACTCAAACTCTTCCAGAAAATTGCAGAGGAAGGTAAACTTCCAAACTCATTCTATGAGGCCACCATCACCCTAATACCAAAACCTGACAAAGATGCCACAAAAAAAGAAAACTACAGGCCAATATCACTGATGAACATAGATGCAAAAATCTTCAACAAAATTCTAGCAATCAGAATCCAACAACACATGAAAAAGATCATACACCACGACCAGGTGGGCTTTATACCAGGGATGCAAGGATTCTTTAATATCTGCAAATCAATCAATATAATTCACCACATTAACAAATTGAAAAATAAAAGCCATATGATTATCTCAATAGATGCAGAGAAAGCCTTTGAGAAAATTCAACATCCATTAATGATAAAAACTCTCCAGAAAGCAGGCATAGAAGGAACATACCTCAACATAATGAAAGCTATATATGACAAACCCACAGCAAACATTATCCTCAATGGTGAAAAATTGAAAGCATTTCCTCTAAAGTCAGGAACAGGACAAGGGTGCCCACTTTCACTGCTACTATTCAACATAGTTTTGGAAGTTTTGGCCATAGCAATCAGAGTAGAAAAAGAAATAAAAGGAATCCAAATGGGAAAAGAAGAATAAAACTCTCACTGTTTGCAGATGACATGATCCTCTACATAGAAAACCCTAAAGACTCCACCAGAAAATTACTAGAGCTAATCAATGAATATAGTAAAGTTGCAGGATATATAATCAACACACAGAAATCCCTTGCATTCCTATACACTAATAATGAGAAAGTAGAAAAAGAAATTAAGGAAACAATTCTATTCACCATTGCAACGAAAAGAATAAAATACTTAGGAATATATCTAACTAAAGAAACTAAAGACCTATATATAGAAAACTATAAAACACTGATGAAAGAAATCAAAGAGGACACCAATAGATGGAGAAATATACCATGTTCATGGATCGGAAGAATCAATATAGTGAAAATGAGTATACTACCCAAAGCAATCTACAGATTCAATGCAATCCCTATCAGGCTATCAGCGGTATTTTTCAGAGTTAGAACAAATAACTTCACAATTTGTATGGAAATACAAAAAACCTTGAAGAGCCAAAGCAATCTTGGGAAAGAAGAATGGAATGGGAGGAATCAACCTGCCTGATTTCAGGCTCTACTACAAAGCCACAGTCATCAAGACAATATGGCACTGGCACAAAGACAGAAATATAGATCAAAGGAACAGAATAGAAAGCCCAGAGATAAATCCATGCACCTATGGACACCTTATCTTTGACAAAGGAGGCAAAAATATACAATGGATTAAAGACAATCTCTTTAACAAGTGGTGCTGGGAAAACTGGTCAACCACTTGTAAAAGAATGAAACTAGAACACTTTCTAACACTGTACTCAAAAATAAACTCAAAATGGATTAAAGATCTAAACGTAAGACCAGAAACTATAAAACTCCTAGAGGAGAACATAGGCAAAACACTCTCTGACATAAATCACAGCAGGATCCTCTACGACCCACCTCCCAGAATTCTGGAAATAAAAGCAAAAATAAACAAATGGGACCTAATTAAAATTAAAAGCTTCTGCACAACAAAGGAAACTATAAGCAAGGTGAAAAGACAGCCTTCGGAATGGGAGAAAATAATAGCAAATGAAGCAACTGACAAACAACTAATCTCAAAAATATACAAGCAACTCCTACAGCTGAATTCCAGAAAAATAAATGACCCAATCAAAAAATGGGCCAAAGAACTAAACAGACATTTCTCCAAAGAAGACATACAGATGGCTAACAAACACATGAAAAGATGTTCAACATTACTCATTATCAGAGAAATGCAAATCAAGACCACAATGAAGTACCATTTCACACCAGTCAGAATGTCTGTGATCCAAAAGTCTACAAGCAATAAATGCTGGAGAGGGTGTGGAGAAAAGGGAACCCTCTTACACTGTTGGTGGGAATGCAACTAGTATAGCCACTATGGAGAACAGTGTGGAGAGTCCTTTAAAAATTGGAAATAGAACTGCCATATGACCCAGCAATCCCACTGCTGGGCATACACACCAAGGAAATCAGAATCCAGAGAGACACATGTACCTCAGTGTTCATTGCAGCACTGTTTATAATAACCAGTACATGGAAGCAACCTAGATGTCCATCAGCAGATGAATGGATAAGAAAGCCGTGGTACATATACACAATGGAGTATTACTCAGCCATTAAAAAGAATACATTTGAATCAGTTCTAATGAGGTGGATGAAACTGGAGCCAATTATACAGAGTGAAGTAAGCCAGAAAGAAAAACACCAATACAGTATACTAACACACATATATGGAATCTAGAAATATGGTAATGATAACCCTGTATGCGAGACAGCAAAAGAGACACAGATGTACAGAACAGCCTTTTGGACTCTGTGGAAGACGGAGAGGGTGGGATGATTTGGGAGAATGGCATTGAAACATGTTTAATATCATGTAAGAAATGAATCGCCAGTCTAGGTTCAATGCAGGATACAGGATGCTTGGGGCTGGTGCACTGGGATGACCCAGAGAGATGGTATGGGAGGGAGGTGGGAGGGGGGTTCAGGATTGGGAACTCATGTACACCTGTGGCGTATTCATGTTGATGTATGGCAAAACCAATACAGTATTGTAAAGTAAAATTTAAAAAATAAATAAAAATTTAAAATAAGAAAAACCTCAAATAGACCATCTAACCTAGCATCTAAATGAATTAGAGAAAGAATAACAAACAAAGCTCAAAGTTAGCAGAAGAAAGGAAATAATAAAAGTCAGAGCAGAAATAAACAAAATGGTGACCAAAAAAAAAAAAAAAGCCAGTAGAAACCAATGAGCTGTGTTTTTGAAAATACAAACAAAATTGTTAAGCCTTTAGTCCAGGTCATTAAAAAAAAAATAGAAACAAAACTAAACAAAATCAGAAATAAAAGAGAAGTTACAAACAATCACAGAGTTACAAACAATCACAGAGATACAAACAATCACAAGAAAATAAAACAAGCAGTTATATGTCAACAGACTAGAAAACCAAAAAGAAATATATACACTCCTAGAAACATACAATCTTCCAAGACTGACTTGGGAAAAAAAAACAAACAGACAATCTGAACATATTGATCACTAGTAGCCAAATTGAATTAGTAATTAAAAAAAAAAAAACTCCCAACATCTAAAAGTTAGTCCTGGATGGCTTCACAGAGGAATCCTACCAAACATATAAACAGGAGTTAATACCTATTCTCAAGCTATTCCCAAAAATTGAAGAAGGAACACTTCCAAATTCATTCTGTGATGCCATGATTACCCTGATACCAAAACCAGACAAAGACACTACCAAAAAAGTAAATTACACGCCAATATCTCTGACGAAATATATAAAGAACTCATATAATTCAATATCAAAAAATCAAACAACCCAATTTAAAAATGATCAGAAGACCTGAACATGTATTTTTCCAAGGAAGATATACAGATGGCCCACAGGCACACAAAAAGAACCTCAACATCACTAATCATCAGGGAAATCTAAATCAAAACAACTATGAAATACCACCTCACACCTGTCAGAATGGATTATCAAAAAGACAACAAATAATAAGTGTTGGCCAGGATGCAGAGAAGGGGAAATCCAAGTACACTAGGTCCCCTACATATGAACAAGTTCTGTTCTGATAGCATGTTCATAAGTCCAACAAAGTTAGCCTAGGTACCCAACTAAGACAACTGGCTATATACTTACTGTGCTGTAATATAAGTTTATAACACTTTTAACACAAATAATACATGAAAGACAAACACAATAAGTAAAACATTTTTATTCTTACACTACAGTGCTTTGAAAATAATGGAAGTACAGTACAAAGGGTGGCATACAGGGGCTGGCATCGAGTGAATACACAAGAAGAGTTACTGACTGGAGGAGGGAGAGGAGGTGGGAGATAGTAGAGCTGAAGGGTGCTGAGCAATAGGAAACAGAGGGCAAGCTGCAATTTCACGCATGCCTGGTGTTGATGACATAGGTTCTGGCTCCTTGCTGGATTTAATTCTATCTACCCTTTTGAAGATATGATTCAGGGACTTCCCTGGTGGTCCAGTGGTTACGACTCCATGCTCCCATTGCAGGGGGACACAGGTTCAACCCCTGGTCAGGGAACTAAGATCCTGCATATTGTGCTGTGTGGCCAAAAGAATTTTTCTTAAAGAAAAAATGATCCACTGATGTCTGGGTAGTAGCTCTTTTTTTTCTTATCATCATAGATGACACAGTAGCACTGGATTGCATTCTAAACAACTAGCTGCTGCATCATTCATGTACCATTTGACTTTCGGGTC
The DNA here is from genome assembly GCF_042477335.2 of Ovis canadensis. NCBI lineage: Eukaryota > Metazoa > Chordata > Mammalia > Artiodactyla > Bovidae > Ovis > Ovis canadensis. Next base: position 209,042,844 of record NC_091245.1, read on the forward strand.
CTGTGCCTCAAAAACTAACAGTGCCTCCTCAAATAAAGACAATCCCCTTGCCGTTTCCTGTGTCATGAGTCTGTTCAGCTCTTCAGTTACTTCTATCTCTCTTTGTCCTTTCTTTGGGCCTCTAATTCCATCAGGTCTTCATTAATAAGCACCTCATGTTGCACAACAAGGAGTGCAATGAAGTCATCCTCTTGCAGATCTAGCTCCAACTTCTCACTGAAGATCACTAAGTTGCTGAAGAATTCTTTGGACTCTTTGTCCACCTTCTCAAATCCATGAAAATTGTGAACACACTGCAGGCAAAGGTTCTTCCAAACCCCATTCATAGTGACAGCCATAACCTCACACCAAGCAAAGTCAATGGTCTTGTAGATGTTATAGTCCATCCAAAAATGTTGTAACATTGTTCCTGATTTGTCATGATGTAAATAATATTTCTTGAAAGTTGATATAACTTTTTGGTCCATAGGTTGGATGAGCAACATAGTATTTGGTGGCAGATGCATTACATTGATGTTAGGATGAAAGTTGTCCATGAATGGGAAGTGGCCTTGAGCATTGTCAAGCAGTAAAAGAATGTTCAATCAGATGTCCTTCTTCAAGTAATATTTCTCTTCCTCCAGGATAAAGTAGTGGAAAAACTAGTCCTGGAAAATGGCCTCTGTAAGCCAGGCTTTAGGGTTACTCTTCCACATAACAGAAAGGGAGCCCATGGCTATTTTCTTAATAAATCTTGGGTTACCTGATACACTAAGAGAGGCTTCAGTTTCATACTGCCAGAAGCATTGCCACCAAACATCAGAGTTAGCCTATCCTTTGAGCTTCCCTGTTGGCTAAGACAGTAAAATCGTCTGCTTGCAATGCTGGAGACCCGGGTTCAATCCCTGGGTCGGGAAGATCCCCTGGAGAAGGAAATGGCAACCCACTCCAGTACCCTTGCCTGGAAAATTCCATGGATGGAGGAACCTCGTAGGCGACTGTCCACGGGGTCGCAAAGAGTCAGATACAACTGAGAGACTTCACTTTCACTTCGCTGATTTTCAGTCTGGCATCAACTTTTCCTCCTTACTGATATTACTTTGGTCTGGTATCCTCTTCTAGTACAGTCCTGTCTTGTCCACATTAAAAACCTGCTCGAGTAAATATGCACATTCACCAATGATTTTTGAAGCATTTCAGGAAGTGAAGAGGAACTAAAAAGCCTCTTGATGAAAGTGAAAGAGGAGAGTGAAAAAGTTGGCTTAAAGCTCAACAATTCAGAAAATGAAGATCATGGTATCTGGTCCCATCACTTCACGGCAAATAGATGGGGAAACGAAATAGTGTCAGACTTTATTTTGGGGGGCTCCAAAATCACTGCAGATGGTGACTGCAGCCACGAAATTAAAAGATGCTTACTCCTTGGAAGAAAAGTTATGACCAACCTAGATAGCATATTCAAAAGCAGGGACATTACTTTGCCGACTAAGGTCCATCTAGTCAAGGCTATGTTTTTTCCTGTGGTCATGTATGGATGTGAGAGTTGGACTGTGAAAAAGGCTGAGCACCGAAGAATTGATGCTTTTGAACTGTGGTGTTGGAGAAGGCTCTTGAGAGTCCCTTGGACTGCAAGGAGATCCAACCAGTCCATTCTGAAGGAGATCAGCCCTGGGATTTCTTTTGAAGGAAAGATGCTAACGCTGAAACTCCAGTACTTTGGCCACCTCATGCAAAGAGTTGACTCATTGGAAAAGACTCTGATGCTGGGAGGTACTGGGGGCAGGAGAAGAAGGGGACGACAGAGGATGAGATGGCTAGTGGCATCACTGACTCAATGGACGTGAGTCTGAGTGAACTCTGGGAGTTGGTGATAGACAGGGAGGCCTGGCGTGCTGCAATTCATGGGGTCGCAAAGAGTCAGACACGACTGAGCGACTGAACTGAACTGATCATATCTACCCTCACTTCCTTGCCATTTACTTTGGAATTGTGAAGGTAGATCCTAGCATTGGAACTGATGAAACGGCTGGCATTAAAAGATGGGCCCTATGATTTTTCTCTGTGTTTCTTCAGGTCTTCATAGAAGCTTTTAGCTTTCTCTTGAATCAGCATTAAACTGAACAGAATTTGATACTAATGCTGATCCTGCATCCACACACTGAGAAGTTTTTTCATTTCCTCTATACTTTTCCCTGCTTCAACATTATTGTCAATATCACTGGCACAGCAAACTTCACGTTTTGTGATTTGTCCTTGTTCTTTAGAATCACGCCAATGGATGAATGATTCATGTACTAAGAAGGATCAAAGTCTACCATCTTTTTGCCTCACTTCACTTTCTCAATTATTTTCACTTTTGTTTCCATCACTATCGCTTGGCACTTCTTAGCATTACTAGCTACATCACTGACTGCTGCTTTTACACTTGCTTCTGGACATCCTGGGACTGAAATAAAGATACTGTCCTACTGCATTCAATAAAATACACAAAAGCACAACCACTAGTAGAGGATATATGCATGTGACAATATATGCCAGACTTGTAAACTAACCTTCACACCTGGACACACAAACACATGTTTGCATCTTTGAAAGTTCTCAACTGGAAGATTTGTATACAGGGATCTTACTGTTCACTGTTGGTGAAAACATATATTGGTTCAGGCACTATGGAAATCAGTATGGAGCTTTCTCAAAAACTAAAAATATACCTGTCATATTATTTGGAAATTTCTCTCCTGAGGATATCCAAAAAAATGAAAACACTTAATTCAAAAAGATACATGCATCCCAATGTTCACAACAGCATTATTTACAATAGCCAAAATATGGATGCAACCTAAGTATCTATCAACAAATAAATGGATAAAGAAGATATGATGTGTATATGTGTATGTGTGTGTGTTGTTGTTGTTTTAATTGTTCAGTCCTGATTCTTTTGCGACCTCATAGACTATAGTCCACGAGGCTTCTCTGTCCATGGGGTTTCCCAGGCAAGAATACCTGAGTGGGTTGCCTTTTTCCTCTCCAGGGGATCTCCTCAACCCAAGAATCGAACCCACGTCTCCTGCATTAGTAGGCGGATTCTTTACTACTGAGTCCATATATATGTGTATGTATGTATGTACATATGTATGTGATACACACATATACACATAAACACATACACACGTATGAAGAATTGATACTTTCAAACTGGTGCTGGAGAAGACTCTTGAAACTCCCTTGGACTGCAAGGAGAAAAAACTAGTCAATCCTAATGGAAATCAACCTTAAATACTCACTGGAAGGACTGCTGCTGAAGCTCCAATACTTTGGCCACCTGATGCAGAGCCAGCCCAGAGGAAAAGACCCTGATGCTGGGAAAGACTGAAGGCAAAAGGAGAAGGAGGCAGAAAAGGATGAGATGGTTAGATAGCATCACTGACTCAATGGACATGAATCTGAGCAAACTAGAAGATAGTGGAGGACAGAGGAGCCTGGCATGCTATATAGTTTGTGAGGTTGCAAAGAATCAGACGTGACTTAGTGACTGAACAACAACAATATACACACACAAACACATATACATACATACATATATGATGGAATATTACTGAGCCACAAAAAAATATGAAATTTTGCCATTTGCAGCAACAAAAATGGACCTGGAGGGTATTATGCTTAGTGAAATAAGTTAGATAAAGACAAGTACTATATGTTTTCTTGCACATGTCGAATCTAAAACATAAAACATTTTTAATATATAGCAAAACAAACAGATGCACAGATACAGAGAATAAACTAGTGGCTATCAGTGTGGAGAGATGTCAGGGGGCAAGATATGGAAGGCAGACTAAGAGGTACCAACTACTAGGTATAAAATAGATAAGATATAAGGATATAATGTATATATATAGCCAACATTTTATCATAGCTTTGTGTGGAATATAATCTATACAAATACTGAATCACTATGCTGTATACTTGAAACCAATATAATATTGTAAGTCAACTATACCTCACTGAAAAAAATAATAATCATTGTATTAACTTGTTGCTCTGAGCAGAAGCCTAAACTTATTTTGTCTGATTGTTTTGAGCCTTCAACCTATAGCTTTACCTAGATCCAGATATTTCAGTTTCCAAAGTTGCTGAATGTTCTGTTTGTTTTGTTTTTTAAGAATGGAACATGGAAGGAACTCTTGATTTCCCTCTATACCACTGAGATCTCAACTACTTTACCTCACACTATGGACAAGTCCAACCTCCTGCGAAGCCAGTAGCAGGAAAATTTAGGTAGGAACTCAGGGATAGTGAACTTGGAACTCAAGGATAGTGAAAAGATCAAAAGCTGTCCTCTCTACTCAAGAATAATTAAGGCAAAATGGAGAAAAGCCTAGAGATACTCTTCTCTGCTTAGAATTGCTCTGACTCTATTAACACACAGGATTCCAACCTCATTCTCTAGGCATTTCAGTCTCACTCTTTGGAAGACCCTCTGGTAGAGTACACAATGCGGAGGGGTGGGGAGCCTATAGTGTTACACGTACTACTTGGCCTTGCCCTTGCTTTCCAATTCATCTGATACCAAATCCATCTTTTCAAGTTTTACTGTGACAAGTCTCTGTCTTGTTTATTTTTTAATTATTAATTTCTGATTTTGTGTGTGAGACCAAAAGAAAAGCCTTTTATGACTGCTCTTCCTTTAGGCCTGGAAGAGCTGACAGGGGTTGTGTTACAATAATGCTCAGCTGATCTCAGGAGAAGCTGGGGAAGAGACAGTGGTTCTGGGAGTTCAGGTATTCTTACTTGCATGGGCCCTTTGCAAAGTCTTGAGAGTGACCTTAGTCATGCAAGTGTGTGTGACTCTGTGTAACCCCATGAACTGCAGCACACCAGGTTTCCCTGTCCTTCACTATCTCCCAGAGTTTGCTAAATTCATGTCCACTGAGTTAGTAATGCTATCTAACCATTTCATCATCGGGCGCCAAAGTATCTGTCAGCTTTTTTTTTTTTAATGTAATCTATTGTTTTTATTTTAAAATTAATAGTTTATTTTATTTCGAATGTATAATCATGTACTCATTTTCTTAAAGGAGTACTCCTTAATTAACAAGGTTTTGGTGCACCCCTGAGTAGAGAATGCACTGGTCATGGCAAACACCCTCTTCCAACAACACAAGAGAAGACTCTACACATGGACCTCACCAGACGGTCAACACCAAAATCAGACTGATTATATTCTTTGCAGCCAAAGATGGAGAAGCTCTATACAGTCAGCAAAAACAAGACCAGGAGCTGACTGTGGCTCAGATCATGAACTCCTTATTGCCAAATTCAGAATTAAATTGAAGAAAGTAGGGAAAACCGCTAGACCATTCAGGTATGACCTAAATCAAATCCCTTATGATTATACAGTGGAAGTGAGAAATAGATTTAAGGGACTAGATCTGATAGAGTGCCTGATGAACTATGGACAGAGGTTCGTGACATTGTACAGGAGACAGGAATCAAGACCATCCCATGGAAAAGAAATGCAAAAAAACAAAACGGCTGTCTGGGGAGGTCTTACAAATAGCTTTGAAAAGAAGATAAGTAAAAAGCAAAGGAGAAAAGGAAAGATATAAGCATCTGAATGCAGAGTTCCAAAGAATAGCAAGGAGAGATAAGAAAGCCTTCTTCAGCGATCAATGCAAAGAAATATGCTACCAGCCACATTTTTCACAGAACTAGAACAAATAATTTCAAGATTTGTATGGAAATACAAAAAACCTCGAATAGCCAAAGCAATCTTGAGAAAGAAGAATGGAACTGGAGGAATCAACTTGCCTGACTTCAGGCTCTACTACAAAGCCACAGTCATCAAGACAGTATGGTACTGGCACAAAGACAGACATATAGATCAATGGAACAAAATAGAAAGCCCAGAGATAAATCCACACACATATGGACACCTTATCTTTGACAAAGGAGGCAAGAATATACAATGGAGTAAAGACAATCTCTTTAACAAGTGGTGCTGGGAAAACTGGTCAACCACTTGTAAAAGAATGAAACTAGATCACTTTCTAACACCGCACACAAAAATAAACTCAAAATGGATTAAAGATCTAAATGTAAGATCAGAAACTATAAAACTCCTAGAGGAGAACATAGGCAAAACACTCTCAGACATAAATCACAGCAGGATCCTCTATGATCCACCTCCCAGAATGCTGGAAATAAAAGCAAAAATAAACAAATGGGATCTAATTAAAATTAAAAGCTTCTGCACAACAAAGGAAAATATAAGCAAGGTGAAAAGACAGCCTTCTGAATGGGAGAAAATAATAGCTAATGAAGCAACTGACAAACAACTAATCTCAAAAATATACAAGCAACTTCTGCAGCTCAACTCCAGAAAAATAAACGACCCTATCAAAAAATGGGCCAAAGAACTAAATAGACATTTCTCCAAAGAAGACATACGGATGGCTAACAAACACATGAAAAGATGCTCAACATCACTCATTATTAGAGCAATGCAAATCAAAACCACAATGAGGTACCACTTCACACCAGTCAGAATGGCTGCGATCCAAAAATCTGCAAGCAATAAATGCTGGAGAGGGTGTGGAGAAAAGGGAACCCTCCTACACTGTTGGTGGGAATGCAAACTAGTACAGCCACTATGGAGAACAGTGTGGAGATTCCTTAAAAAATTGCAAATAGAACTCCCTTATGACCCAGCAATCCCACTTCTGGGCATACACACCGAGGAAACCAGAATTGAAAGAGACACATGTACCCCAATGTTCATCGCAGCACTGTTTATAATAGCCAGGACATGGAAACAACCTAGATGTCCATCAGCAGATGAATGGATAAGAAAGCTGTGGTACATATACACAATGGAGTATTACTCAGCTGTAAAAAAGAATTCATTTGAATCAGTTCTGATGAGATGGATGAACCTGGAGCCGATTATACAGAGTGAAGTAAGCCAGAAAGAAAAACACCAATACAGTATACTAACACATATATATGGAATTTAGGAAGATGGCAATGACGACCCTGTATGCAAGACAGGGAAAGAGACACAGATGTGTATAACGGACTTTTGGACTCAGAGGGAGAGGGAGAGGGTGGGATGATTTGGGAGAATGACATTCTAACATGTATACTATCATGTGAATTGAATCGCCAGTCTATGTCTGACGCAGGATGCAGCATGCTTGGGGCTGGTGCATGGGGATGACCCAGAAAGATGTTATGGGGAGGGAGGTGGGAGGGGGGTTCATGTTTGGGAATGCATGTAAGAATTAAAGATTTTAAAATGTAAAAAATAAAAAACTAAAAATAAAAAATAAATAAATAAATAAATAAATAAAATTAAAAAAAAAAAAAGAAATAGAGGAAAACAACAGAATGGGAAAGATTAGATATCTCTTCAAGAAAATTAGAGATACCAAGGGAACATTTCATGCAAAGATGGGCTCGATAAAGGGCAGAAATGGTATGGACCTAACAGAAGCAGAAGATATTAAGAAGAGGTGGCAAAAATACACAGAAGAACTGTCCAAAATAGATCTTCATGACCCAGATAATCATGATGGTGTGATCACTCACCTAGAGCGACATCCTGGAATGTGAAGTCAAGCAGGCCTTAGAAAGCATCACTATGAACAAAGCTAGTGGAGGTGATGGAATTCCAGTTGAGCTATTTCATATTGGAAGATGATGCTGTGAAAGTGCTCTACTCAATATATTAGCAAATTTGGAAAACTCAGCAGTGGCCACAGGACTGGAAAAGGTCAGTTTCATTCCAATCCCAAAGAAAGGCAATGCCAAAGAATGCTCAAACTACCACACAATTGCACTCATCTCACACACTAGTAAAGTAATGCTCAAAATTCTCCAAGCCAGGCTTCAGCAATAAGTGAACAGTGAACTTCCTGATATTCAAGCTGGTTTTAGAAAAGGCAGAGGAACTAGAGATCAAATTGCCAACATCTGCTGGATCATCAAAAAAGCAAGAGAGTTCCAAAAAACATCTATTTCTGCTTTATTGACTATGGCAAAGCCTTTGACTGTGTGGATCACAATAAACTGTGGAAAATCCTGAAAGAGATGGGAATACCAGACCACTTGACCTGCCCCTTGAGAAACCTATATGCAGGTCAGGAAACAACAGTTAGAACTGGACATGGCACAACAGACTGGTTCCAAACAGGAAAAGGAATACGTCGGGGTTGTGTATTGTCACCCTGATTATTTAACTTATGCGCAGAGTACATCATGAGAAATGCTGGGCTGGAAGAAAAGCAAGCTGGAATCAAGATTGCCAGGAGAAATAGCAATCATCTTAGATATGCAGATGATACCACCTTTATGGCAGAAAGTGAAGAGGAACTAAAAAGCCTCTTGATGAAAGTGAAAGAGGAGAGTGGAAAAGTTGGCTTAAAGCTCAACATTCAGAAAACGAAGATCATGGCATCTGGTCCCATTACTTCATGGGAAATAGATGGGGAAAAGTGGAAAGAGTGTCAGACTTTATTTTGGGGGGCTCCAAAATCACTGCAGATGGTGACTGCAGCCATGAAATTAAAAGATGCTTACTCCTTGGAAGGAATGTTATGACCAACCTAGATAGCATATTCAAAAGCAGAGACATTACTTTGCCAACAAAGGTCCGTCTAGTCAAGGCTATGGTTTTTCCAGTGGTCATGTATGGATGTGAGAGTTGGACTGTGAAGAAAGCTGAGCGCCGAAGAATTGATGCTTTTGAAGTGTGGTGTTGGAGAAGACTCTTGAGAGTCTCTTGGACTGCAAGGAGATCCAACCAGGTCATTTTAAAGGAGATCAGTCCCGGGTGTTCTTTGGAAGGAATGATGCTAAAGCTGAAACTCGAGTACTTTGGCCATGTCATGCAAATTTGACTCATTGGAAAAGACTCTGATGCTGGGAGGGATTGGGGGCAGGAGGAAGAGGGGATGAGAGAGGATGAGATGGCTGGATGTCATCACCGACTCTATGGACATGAGTTTGGGTGAACTCCAGGAGCTGGTGATGGATAGGCAGGCCTGGCATGCTGCAATTCATGGGGTCACAAAGAGTCAGACATGACTGAGTGACTGAACTTTACTGAACTGATTTGACAAGAAGAACATAAGCACAAAGATAGGCAAAGACTAGCCCTTTTCGAGTCCCAGTGAGAGAAAAGAGAGGAACACTTCTGAGAAAAAGCTAGAAGCATCAGAATGCTGGATAATTTAGCAAGTTACAAGAGTAACCTGAAATAAGTATACAGGTTAGAGGAAAGGAAAAAAGATGGTTGTTTAAGACGTAGGGCACTGATTAATACCTACTCCAGTGTTCTTGCCTGGAGAATCCCAGGGATGGGGGAGCTTGGTGGGCTGCTGTCTATGGGGTCACCACAGAGTCGGATACAACTGAAGTGACGCAGCAGCAGCAGCAGCAGCACTGATTAATGAGTGAGCTTAGTATGGCAGACTGTTTTGATTTTTTTTTTTTTGTACTTGTTTGATATTAGAACAGCAGCTCTTGTCTGTTATTTCCAAGATGGGAAGTTGTCCACATCATCTCAGAAGTTAACACAGCTCAGTGTTAAGAGCACAGATTTTCAAGCCACACGAACTGGGTGTGAATCCTGACACCTGGCCACCAACCAGACATAAGAGTTTGGAAATCTGTTGGAAATCTCCTGTGCCCATTTCCTAATCTGCAAAGTGAGATTAATACTGCCATCTACCATATAGGCTTATTAAAAGGATTAAATACAATAAAACATACAGAGCACTTCTCACCTGCCTAGTACAAAAGTCTGCCAAAAATGTGAGGTCTCTTAGTCATTCCCCAAGTCTCCTCCTCTAAATATCACTGCTCCTGTTTTCTGTGGTACTCTCATTTTGCATGTTTAGGTTTTCTATCATATTTTCTTTTAAATAGTGGTATTAGAATTTTAAAATTAAAAAGTCCTGCTTGCATCAAACTTGGAAAGAAACCCAAAGAAATATAAAGGAGAAATTTAAAATAATTTAAATCTCTTTCCAGCACATTCATGCAAGCTGCATGTCTAAGTGTCTATGTGCAGCAGGTACTGTCATGGACTCTGGTGCCTCTAAATCCTATCTTTTTCCTGGCCTATATCTATGTCCTATTCAGTCTGTATAAAAGGAGAGATGCTAACTGTTTTTGAAGTCTACTCAGTCAAATAACTAAGGCTAATTCTGCTCTTAAGTTCAACTTCTGTCTAATTCAACTTCGGTTCTAATTTAACTATCTCTGGATCAGGAAGATCCCCTAGAGGAGCATGGCAACCCTCAAAAGTGTTCTTACCTGGAGAATCCTATAGTCAGAGGAGCCTGGTGGGCTACAGTCCACTGGGTTGTAAAGAGTTGGACACAACTGAAGCAACTTAGTATGCAAACCTGCAATAACACTGATATTAAGATTAATCCTAATCATAATACTAAGAGTTGTTCCATGTGGTACACAAAGTTCTTTTATCCAATTCACACTATTTCTGTGTGGGGACATAGGAGAAACATCAACATCTGCAGTTTACTAAAGTTTATAAAGTCTAAGGAGTATTCCCAAGGAAGTTAAACAAGTTTTACCAGACCACAAAGCTAGAATACAAAGGGCCTGAGATTCACATTCTGGTGAGCACGGGGATGATGCCTTCAACTTTGGAATCTGCATATTCTTTGCAGCCATCTGAAATTTACCATTTTAAATGGTATATCTTCTGTCCAGTGGACAGCTCCTTCAGCTCCCATTTCCAATCAAGAGAGTATCCCAGACCTGCTCCCAGACCCAAGTTCTCAGGTAACCATTGAGTTAAACCTTGGAATGCACCCACTTGGAATCCTTTACCACAGCCTTGGAGACAGTCCCCAGATGGACAGGAGGATGAGGACAGTCATCTGCTGTTAGTCTATTCTCAAGGTGGCTGTCAGGATTATTTTCCAACATGCAACTTAAAAATTAAATATACACTTGCATTTTTCTCTCCTTGTACAACAGAGATGAAGTAAGCCAAGACTAGCAACAGGTTAGGGAGAAGAGAGACAGGTTTGCTGTTCTGAATAGGCTATCACTCGGTTTTGTGAAAAGTGAAGCAAGAGATCTGTCACTTCAGTCATGTCCAACTCTTTGGGACCCTGTGGACTGTAGCCTGCCAAACTCCTCTGTCCATGGCATTCTCCAGGCAAGAACACTGGAGTGGGTTGCCATTTCCTCTTCCAGGGGATCTTCCTGACCCAAGTATTGAACCCAAGTCTCTTATGCCTCTTGCATTGGCAGGCAGGTTCTTTACCAATAGCGCCACCAAAGTATTTAATAATTTATTCATGTATTTATTTTCCTATATTGAGTTCAAAAAATAGTGGGCCGCTAGTCAAAATGAACAATGCTTATGATTCTCTGAAATGAAAGAATATATCCATGAAAAAGAGAAGGAAAGGAGGGAGAGAGTCTAGTGAATTATTCACTCATCTTTCCTCATTAATAGCAGAATGTTCTCAACAAATTAATAAGCAATTACATTCCCATTGACTGAGATGCCCAAGGGAATAGCCATCTGATGCATTTATTAAATTAACTCTATATGCTCTGAGCCAATGTCAATTGAGAAGCACAAGAAATAATTTTTTTTGAATTTTACAGATTTACTTTTCTGAGCTCTGAATGATACCTAGAGTAAAAGAGAGAGGGTAGAAAGGGCAGTTAAATTCAAAGAAAGATATGAAGCCAGAGGTATTCTGAGAGTTAGATCCACCAAATTCCACAAAATGTGACAAAATTAGTTGGCAATTTCTTCAGGAAATTCCTTTAACTCCTTTATGGAATTCTGCAATTTTACCTAGTTGTACCTAGGAATAAGATTGTCAGAACATTTTGTGCTGATGTATATAGCAATTTTATTCACTACAACCTCTGGGTAATTTCGAATCTCAAATACATTTTATAAGAAGTTCAAGAAATATAGAAAAAAATTGTTGATTACTAGAGGATCAGATATTTTATTCCTTTTCCAGGCTAACTCCTTTCTTTACTTATCAAATATGATTAAATGCTTACCGTATACCAGGTATAGTTCTACATGCTTTAAAAATATTAATTCATTTACTCCTTATAATAACCCTCTGAGGCAGGTCCAAACAGAGGTTAATTTGCCCAAGGCTGTAATAGTGGAACTGGTATTCAAACCCAGGCCATTTGGTTCCAACATCTGTGTGCCTAACCACTAGTCTGTGCTCTCTACAGGAACGAAGGAATGAAGGAGTAAATAACATACTCATGAATGCCTACCTGGACGTTTACTCTGCCATGTATTCCCTTCCTCTCTAGCAGCACTTTGCATTTTGTCCACAAACACTGAGGTGTTTTCTTTCAGAAGAGAACACTTCAAGCTGCCATTCTCTTGTCAAATTTCTTGAAGGGAAGCCCACACTTGCCACATCCACTTCTCTGCCAGGTATTTATTCCGTAACTTCATGATATCTGGTCCCCTACTCCCTCCCACTTCTCCACTGACGCTGCTCTCTTGAAGGACTGAACTACCTTATTCAGTGGCCTGCTTCTCAGACTCACCAATCTCTGCCTCCCTGCCCCTTTCTAGACCCTTTTCTCTCTGGGTTCCTGTTAGCCAGGTCCTCCATTTTCCTTTGCTGGTTGACACACCTTGAGAGCTAGCCTTGGTATGACTCTTATTCCCTCTCTCCCTCTCCACACACATTATTTTTTAAACATTCTCACATCCTCGAGTAACTTCTACTCTTTGCACTAATTTCTGGAATCTGATTGGCCACAAATCTGACTTGTCAGCACTCAGAAAGTGGGTCCAATTTCTTTGATGATAAAGTCGCATTAACTGATCTCATAAGATAAATGAAGTATTCACTTATAATGAAAAGTAGTATATCAAAGTGTGGTCAACCCAGAGCATTACATAGGGAGCGAAATTATGATCAATATACCAGTTCATTTATTTAGAACAAGTAATATTATTACCAAAAAAAAAAGAATGACCACTGGAGTTCTCTCATAAGCTCATTTTCCCCACAAGAACGTTCCAGTTGGGAAGTTAAATTATATTCAGAAGACTACTAGGTCAGCATGGAATAAGAATAGGGGGAAATAATCACATGACTCAAATATTTAGCAGCATCAGTCTGTAGTCACAGGTGTATTTAGCTCAATAATAGAGCAAGAGCTGCTGATGGGACCCAGCAAGTAGAATAATTATTAAAGGCATCATTTCCCCTGAATGAACAAATGAATGAATGAATGTTGAACAAGAGTCTTGAGGTTATTTTTATTTTACCATTACATTATAGTTATTTGTTGAAATATTGATCCCTTTGCAAAATCTGAGCTGAAAGATGTCATGGGCCACATAGGCTCATCACTGTATCTTTACCATCAAGCTCATTGCTTAGCACTTAGTAGTGTGCTAAGTCACTTCAGTCATGTCCAACTCTGTGCAACCCTATGGACTGAGGGTCGCCAGGCTCCTCTGTCCATGGGATTCTCCAGGCAAGAATACTGGAGTGGGTTGCCATGCCCTTCTCCAAGCACTTAGTAGAGAAGGCAATAAATACTTATTAAAATTAAATCGTTCAGACAAACAAAATACCTTCCAAAGTTAGCTCTAAATGTGAGTTCATCAGAAAGTCCTACTGTGTGGGGTTTCCCCCTTGTTTTTCAAAGTTATGTAGTCAAATAAATAGAATGCCTTGATTTCAAATGTTTACATCTAGCTCACAGATTTGAAAATTGTGAAACAGCCAACCACACAGTTTTCATTTTTGTCCATCTTATTTCTATAAACTTTGACTATTTCTCCTATCCAGTGACTACATCCCAATTCCACCCGCACTCCTTTATTTTTGATGCTTCTCATTCTCTGTAGATGGACGATATAGCAGCAAAGAGAGGAAATAAAAATAACAGATTCTGTGTGCCTATATGGGCTAACCCAGGGCACTCACGGGGTTAAAAGCACTGCAGTAATATTAAGCACATGTTTCAAGTCAGCAGGGTGCCAGCCTGAGATGTCCTCAAAGCCTAATTTGATAGATATTATGCCATACACTGCTGCAAGTAGTAATGAAGAAAGTAAAAATTTTATGGATGAGCAAAATAGGAGCTCTTATGGATGGAGTGTTTTTAAATCAGGTGTATAATTTACCCAGTGTCAGACCACATGTAGAGTGCATTACTCAATTGAACTTACAAGCAGATAGGAAAGCAGTTTCTTTTAATAAGCACTTCTTCAACTTATTGGCTCTACAATTACTTGCACCAAATTACCAGCAGCTGCTGCCTGTTTGGTGTTTTATCCTAGACAAGGAGTTACATTAGTTTCTAATCAACAAGCCATTCAAGGACTCTTTATAATTTTTAGCTTAATTCCACTTTTATTTGGAATTTATTAATTGAAATATCTAATATTTTCATGACAGTATTTTGCTTAGCTTCCCTTAACAGGAAACCTATTCAACTGCTGAGGTTGAAGGGGAAAAGGGAGGGAAGATACTTGTCAAACTTATTTCTGACATTTGCAACATCATATATCCTCTATTGGATTCATCTTGCCTTATAGTCTGAATTTTGACATTTCAATTGCTTTGTAAAAATAATGATACTGTATTTAGACTTTATATTTGCAGTCAATAAATTGTTTTGTCTCTAAATAGCATATTCCCATGCACAGGAGTTAACTTCAAGTTTAAACATTAACCAATTCAGTTTAACACAGGCCTTCTCAACTTTGGCACTACTGACAATTGGGACTGGCTAACTCTTTGTTGCAAGAATGTTCTGAACACTGTACAATGTTCAGGCAAGATGTCTGGACTCCAACCACCTGATGCCAGTGGCACCTTCCCACCCCCAGCCCCTAGCTGTAACAAAATGTCTGCAGCTATGGTCAAACCACCCCAGACGATTTAACAGATTTGAAGAAATTAAATGGAAAAGGGTTTCAGAAACAGTTGTAAGAGGAAAGTATTGAATATGTTTTCAATTCATTTGTTAAAGATTTTTCAAAGTATTTATACAAAGACTGTGTCTGTGTGTGTACTAGTCCATATTTGCTTGCTTTACGAAGAACTGTAAAATGAATTTGAGAAAATTTAGCCAAAATTCAATTATTTAAGTATTATTCTATTTTCAAGCTGCTTTCAGATCCAAAGGCAAAAGGAAACCACCACCACCACCAGCAGCTGCTAATAGCTAAATAAATATTTGTAAAACTTTCACTGTAGAAAGCAAGACCTGGGGACTAATTTTAGACAAGTGTGGTTATACTGTTGTCAGTAGAGCCAATAAATCTGAGACCAAATTCATTCTTTGGAATTCTATTACATAATATTGCCAGCTTTAAATTAAAAATCAGAAAAATGAACATAAGTGATAATTAACAATGATAAATCATAAAAATGGCAAATCCAGTTCACGATTTTTCTCATAGGGCCTTCAAATCCATAGTCATATTTTTGAAGATCAGAATCAAAATTGGTAATGCCAAGAATTAGAGTACCTGTACACACTGAAAAACAGCAAAAGTGAAAGAAAGTTAAATTGCCATCCCATTCACCATCTAGTTATCTAGAACTGAACCATCTACCATCTTCCATCTAGTCATATGTTGAAAGATCCAAAAACACCCATTTGAAAGTGGTTCCTTCTTAGTGTATCATAGAAACTTAATCACACAAAACTTGAAAGATAATTTATATTTACCAGGGTCCTTCCCCAACTTCATCCTAATTAGATACACTTCACAACAAGCTTCTTAAACTTTAGTGTATGTATGGATCACTTGGTATCTTGACAAACTGTGGATTCTGACTGCGTAGGTCTGGGGATTTTGCATGCATGCATGCCAAATCACTTCAAGTCATGTCTGACTCTTTGTGACCCCACTGAATGTAGCTGGCCAGGATTCTCTGTCCCTGGGATTCTCCAGGCAAGAATACTGGGATGGGTTGCCATTTCCTCCTCAGGGGATCTTCCCCATTCAGGGATCAAACAGGTGTCTCCTGAATTGGCAGGCAAGTTCTTACCACTAGTGCCACCTGGGAAGTCCACCTGGGGCTTTAGGGAGCCTTTCTAACAACCTTCCAGATGATGACAATGCTGCTGATCCATGGACTACATTTTGATGAGCAAGGATTTGCTTACAACAAATCACCAACTGATCATCAAGCCTGATCTTGAACATTCTTAGGGGGCCAATAATAGAGAAAATCTTAACTCCATAAAGTAATACAACATTTACCTAGTGAAACCTTAGTTATTTTCAGGTTCTTTTTGGAAACAGTGTCTAGACCATGGGAAAATTGAGCAATAAGGTTTTTTTTAATGCCTTATTGGGGATGGATTGAGAGATTGGGATTGGCATATATACACTACTATGTATAAAATAGCAATCAGTTAAAAACACTTTGGGGCTTCCCTGGTAGCTCAGTGGGTAAAGAGTCTGCTTGCAGTGTAGGAAAGCCATGTTTGATCCCTGGCTTGGGAAGATCCCCTGGAGAAGAAAATGGCAACCCACTCCAGTATTCTTGCCTGGAGAATTCCATGGACAGAGGAGCCTGGTGGCCTACAGTCCATGGGGTCACAAAGAGTCGGACACGACTGAGTGAGTACACTTTCACTTTCACAAACAATTTATAGAATTAAGCAAAATTACTGAAAAATAATTGCTAAATCTCAACCTATTGAAGTCAATTCAAAATGGATTCCTTCTGCTAATGATTTATGAAATTCAAAAATAAATAGTTGGATCTTCATACAAACCATGGTTTCTATGATAGACTAAGGACATGTTCCCCTCTTACCACTGTGTCTACATGACTCCACTAAAATAATAAAAAAGAGAACCATCATGTCTCTAACAGCGACTCTGCAGCTATAGCCCAGCCTCTTAAAAAAAAAAAAAAAAAAACTAAGATTTTTCACACAGCTCTGATATATTTTGACCATGCTGACAAAAACATGTCATAAGTCTGTTATTTTATAAGGAAATAAGAGGAATGACTTATTTCCTTATAAAATAACAGACTTAAGACTTCATGGGAAATGGATGGGAAAACAGTGGAAACAGTGTCCGACTTTATTTTCTGGGGCTCCAAAATCACTGCAGATGGTGACTGCAGCCATGAAATTAAAAGACACTTACTCCTTGGAAGAAAAGTTATGACCAACCTAGATAGTCTATTCAAAAGCAGAGACATTACTTTGCCAACTAAGGTCCGTCTAGTCAAGGCTATGGTTTTTCCAGTAGTCATGTATGGATGTGAGAGTTGGACTGTGAAGAAGGCTGAGCGCCGAAGAATTGATGCTTTTAAACTGTGGTGTTGGAGAAGACTCTTGAGAGTCCCTTGGACTGCAAGGAGATCCAACCAGTCCATTCTGAAGGAGATCAACCCTGGGATTTCTTTGGAAGGAATGATGTTAAAGCCGAACCTCCAGGACTTTGGCCACCTCATGTGAAGAGTTGACTCACTGGAAAAGACTTTGATGCTGGGAGGGATTGGGGGCAGGAGGAGAAGGGGACGACAGAGGATGAGATGGCTGGATGGCATCATGGACTCAATGGATGTGAATCTGAGTGAACTCTGGGAGATGGTGATGGACAGGAAGGCCTGGAGTGCTGTGATTCATGGGGTCGCAAAGAGTCAGACACGACTGAGTGACTGAACTGAACTGAAGAGGGAAGACATTAAGTTAGTGGATTCACTCCTTTTACCTGAGACAAGAAACATATCCTCCCATTATTTGAAAAATCCAAAGAACTTTCAGTTTCCAGAAGACTCAGATTCATGACCTTAAAGCCAGACCTATACCATTACTTCATGAGTATAGTTTGCAAATAATCCAAATCCTCTATTTTACATCAGTAGTTTTGTTTCAGCCTATTTTATGGCTATGTTAGTCCTCTACACAGTAAAGAGAAGTGAAACAATAGTTTTAAATGTTATTTTTTTCTTGTTCATTTTTTTTCTATTGAAGTTTAGTTAATTTACAATGTTGTGCCAATCTCTGCTATACAGCAAAGTGACTCAATTATCCATTATGGTTTATCCTAAAAGATGGATATGAAGCCCAGAGATAATAGATAATCCTGATGTCACTTAATGATCTTGTGATCACCTTAAATATTCAAAATATTAACAATAGGGCAATGTTTGCGCTTCAAGCAATCAGAAGAGAACCCTCAGTCAGAAAGGACACTGCGCATAAGCCATCAGCACAGCCATACTAGTGCACAATAGCCACAAATTGGCCTACCTTTGAATAACAGGAAGACAGAAATCCCTATGGACAGTGTAGTGCCATAGGGCAGTTTTATCATGGGTAGATGTAGGCCAGGAATGACTTTTACTCAGAATAGGGATAAATGTGTAGTTTCCTCCAGAATGAAGTTCTTTGGGAATCAAGATTAATGTCAATCATATTTAACAAATTTATAAATGTTCAAAAAGACCAAATTTATTCAGTGTGAAAGCTCCCAACTTGTAGCTAAGAAAAAAGGTAAAGTATAGTATGAGTGAAGTAAGTGAAGTCACTCAGTCATGTCTGACTCTTTGTGACCCCATGGTCTATAGACTGCCAGGCTCCTCCATCCATGGGATTTTCCAGACAAGAATACTGGAGTGGGCTGCCATTTCCTTCTCCAGGAGATCTTTCCAACTCAGGGATCGAACCCAGGTCTCCCACACTTCAGGCAGACTCTTTACCATCTGAGCCATCAGGAAAATCTTACCAATTTGTACAAGTGGATAGAAAATTAATCAGTAGACTTTAACTTAGAAAGTATATGGTAACATATTTTATGATAAATGACAGGCATAAAATGGACAGCTCTGAACCATTAGCTTCAGGCAGAGGAAGTACATGTCTAGGAGTCATTGCTAGTTTCCCAAAGATACTAACTGAATCATCTATGGGGTTGAAAAGTGAAGAAAACATCAATTTATAAAGAAAACTACTAAATATATGTTGAATCTAAAAACACAAAGCAAGCAAACCGAACAAAAGCAGAGTTATAGATACAATGGAGAACAATTTGTAGATGTCAGAAGGTTGGGGAGTGGGGTGGGGGCATAATAAGTAAAGGGGATTAAAAGGCACAAATCTCCAGTTATATAAAAAGTTGTGTGCGGGAAAAAGGAGAATAAGGAGGAAGAGGAGAGGGATGGGATGGGAGGGGATGAGGGGCAGCAGTAAGGTGGGGTGGGTGTGGGAGGGAAGGAAGAGGGAGAGAGAGGAAAGGAGAAGTGAAAGAAGGAGAGTAGAAACTCAACTGAAATTAGCATCCTAGAAAGCTTCACTACTTACAATTTTTGAATGCTAAGTGAGATTATGCTATTACATATCAAAAATTTTAATAATGAATCTAGAGAAGGCACACAACAGAGGAAATAGCAACCAACGTGTTAAGGTGTGGCTATTTGAGGCACATTGAAACACTGGCCTCTTCAGCCTGGAAAGGCAACTTCTTAATGGGGAACTTGATTAAAATTTTTACAATTACAAACAATCTGGGTAATACGGTCACAGGCTTGTTCCCCAATAGAATGGCGGGGCATCCTTGAAACTTTAGTAAAATAAGTTTAGGAAACTAGCAGGAAGAAGTGATTAGCAAATTTACAGAACCCAAATTCATCTGCATCATCTCCCCCAACCTCCCTCCCACAAAAGTTAACACAAGAAGGAAATAAGACTTCAGGTCAAAGTTCATTCCTCTATTCAGTGCCAAGCACCAGGCTAAAAGCTAAGACAGAGCTGAAGAGTAAAACTTCTGTGGTTCCTGCTCTGTTAAGTTTAGAGCCAACTGGGTTAGTGCCTGAATGGAGTGACAAATAAAAAGCTGAAAAATTGCACCAATAATAAAAAATTATAACAGATCAAAACTCTGAAGAAAAGGCACATGGTCCTATGACAGTGTCTGGCCATGGGCCTTGACCTAACTAGAAGGACACTATTCAGAAGTGTGCTGATATCTTAGAGATGGGTAGAATTTGAACTAACTAACAGGCTAAACAGCAATAAATGCCCACTAAATAAAGCCAGACTCTTTTAACATTCAGCATACACTAAAGCATCCAATTTGACCAAAATTCATACTTATTTCAGTGGAAGGGCTTCAAGGACAGACTACTGGGATCTCCAATAACACCAACACTGGGAGAATGATACAGATGGCTGATGCCAAATAAAAAAATTTTAGCTATAAATGATAGATAATTAATTGGCATCTCTTAACTGGAGTTATCCACTGAAAATATCATTTATGATAAAATGCATTATTGCCCAGAATATGACTGGCTCATTTGAAAGGTGAGAAATCTATACAAGTTAAGAGTGGTTATGTAAGATGACTTACCTCATAAAGCACAGAAAAAGTTCACTGAACCAAAATTCACTGAAAAGGGAAATTAATAAAAATTCATAGGGCCATTATAGCACTGTCTAGTTTGATTTATATCATTATTAGTTCTGAAATGCCTACTTGTGACTAGAGTATGAACTTGCGATATATCATGTTTTTCATTTTTGAATCCCTAGCCGAAAGCATGGGAGAAGGCAAAGGCATCCCACTCCAGTACTCTTGCCTGGAAAATCCCATGGATGGAGGAGCCTGGTGGGCTGCAGTCAATGGATTTGCTAAGAGTCGGACACGACTGAGTGATTTCACTTTCACTTTTCACCTTCATGCATTGGAGAAGGAAATGGCAACCCACTCCAGTGATCTTGCCTGGAGAATCCCAGGGACGGGGGGAGCCTGGTGGGCTGCCGTCTATGGGGGTCACACAGAGTCGGACACGACTGAAGCGACTTAGCAGCAGCCGAAAGCACAGTGCCATGCTCATTGCAGGCAATCAATAAATGTTTGTTGACTTGAAAGACAATAGTTAAGGCTTTAATTTATCTAACACAAGTCACTGACTAACAGTCATTATCTACTTCATTTGTGTTGGTGAACACTGACATTTAAGGATGTTCTGTTGATACATACACCAGGACCTCCCAAACAGAACACAGCCCTGCTCTCAAGCTTGACAGGGCTGTCTTTACCATCTGGTGCTCTCAATCCCAGAAAATCCTCCTTGTTGCCAAACATAGTCATTATGTCCTAGTGCACATTTTGGGGGCACTAAACTGTTGACTTTGAAGTTCAACAAAAGCCATTTTAGTTGCTTTATTTCTATTTTCTCTTTAAAGACACCACTCTGCAGTTAGCAAAATCCTGCTCAGATTGATAACGGCTGTCATGCTCTCCAATCTTGTGCATCCCCACGCCATACTACTCTGAGGGGGTGGGAAACTGTTGTGAGAATTTTTTCATGAAAGGTAGGGCCTTCAGGGTATTTACACTGTATGTACATAAAATATATTTTTATGTATGTGAAATCTAGTGTATATACACAGTAGAAATTATCTTTAAGTAATCTCCATATACTGTAATTGAAACCTAAGTCATACTTAATAGTCACAACTAGTAAATTGCTCTCTAGAAAATCCAAATGCAACTGCATCTTCAGTTGCATTTAGGCTTACCAAGAATTGATTAAATTTGTTTCCAAACTTTCTCATTTCACTGGTACTTACTATTGTGAGTTTGTAATTTTAATTAGTGTTACTATATATCTGATGAAATGTAAGTGAGAAAACAAAATGATGTGGTCTAAAAATATATCAGATGCTTTAAAATAAGAACAAGTAGCTAACAAGTAATTTTTATTAAATTGTTTATGGGGAACAAAATGTAAAAGACTGGAGAAAATTATAAAAATCTGGAAATTTTTTTGCCTTGCAACTTCTTCAGATGTGAATTTAAGCTTTAGCTCCAGCTTTTACATAAATCAAAACTAGAAATATACAATATATTATGGATGTGGTTTATGTAAAAGAAGAAATTTAATGGAGCCATGTCAAAGAACATACCTTGAACCTACATAAAAAAAAAAAAACTGGTGAATGAAAATACTCTTATATGTTCTTAGCCAAAATAAAAGATTTCTGTTATGTTAGTACTATTTTTAATGAATCTGTTCTTAAACAGATTTTTCAGTTGATCAACTACCTATAGATCCCATTCACAAGGAATCAAAGCTACTGTATTTTGTTCCTAAATAAACTTATTTCACCCTCTTCCATGAAAAATGCAAACCAATAAAAAGTCTGCTTCTCCTTTTTTCTTTCAGAAGAAAGATGCTCTTTCACAGCATCACTCCATTCATTTGATGGTCAGTTTTGCAAACTGCCACCCACCTGGTTGCTCAAACCAAAACCTTTGAGTTTTCCTTAATACACTGCTTTCCTCATCACTTATATCTAATCCATTAACAAATATCATTAATTCAGCTTCTAAGATATAAATCATTTCACTTCTCTACACTGGATTATAAAGGGCAAGGGGGAGAAAGTTTCAAAATGAAGAGGTAGGTGGGGCTGGTCATGAATGGCCTTATAGGTCATGGCAAGTAGTCTGAACTTTGTTCCAAATATAATGAGAAACTATTGTATTACCCTAATTATTTTGTGGAGAAATGATTATGAGAGGGTCCAGAAATGGGAACATGGGGAAAACAGTGGGCTACACAGACTTAATCTACAATGGTGGTTAATGCTGTATAGTAAATTTAGTAAAAATTTAATAACACTTGGCATATATTCTAAAGATTGAGTCAACAGAACCTTCTGAATATAGGAAACATAAATGAAAGAGAATGGTAATGCACACAATCTAGGTGTTTAAACCCTACATCTGGTTGAAAAGAGAAGCCATTTAATAAGAATGAAGAGGGCGTAGAAGAACAAGCTTGGTGGTGTAGGGGTAGCAAGAACAGGACATGTACGATTAAGAATTCTGTTGCCATATTTCAAGGGATTAAATAAGCAGTTGAATATATGACTTCAGTTCAAAAAATTTGGAGCTATAAATTTAGAAATCATCAAGATATATGCAGTATATAAAGCCACATGAATAGGTGAAATTACCAAGAGGAAATTCATATTTAGAACTACATAAGAAACTGTTTATAATAGCCAGGACATGGAAACAACCTAGATGTCCATCAGCAGATGAATGGATAAGAAAGCTGTGGTACATATACACAATGGAGTATTACTCAGCCATTAAAAAGAATTCATTTGAATCAGTTCTGATGAGATGGATGAAACTGGAGCCGATTATACAGAGTGAAGTAAGCCAGAAAGAAAAACACCAATACAGTATACTAACACATATATATGGAATTTAGAAAGATGGCAATGACGACCCTGTATGCAAGACAGGAAAAAAGACACAGCTGTGTATAACGGACTTTTGGACTCAGAGGGAGAAGGAGAGGGTGGGATGATTTGGGAGAATGGCATTCTATCATGTATACTATCATGTAAGAAGTGAATCGTCAGTCTATGTCTGACGCAGATACAGCATGCTTGGGGCTGGTGCATGGGGATGACCCAGAGAGATGTTATGGGGAGGGAGGTGGGAGGGGGGTTCATGTTTGGGAACACATGTAAGAATTAAAGATTTTAAAATTAAAAAAATAAAAAACTATTAAAAAAAAAAAAGAACTACATAAGAGAAAGCCAAAAGAAAGAGTTGGCAAAGGAGATTGAGAATAATAGATGGAAATTTAGGAAACTGTGGTATCTGGAAATCTTAGAGTTTCAAGGAAGGGAGAGATGTCAGTAAAAGCTGAGAGAGAAAATAAAATATAGTCAGAACTGAACATTGGTTTGGTAAGATGGAAGGTGTTGCTGAGGTCACCAACACCTTGGGAAAGGAGACTACAGTGGAGTGATAGAGAAAAATACTCCTTTGCATGGCTTACAAACAGAATGGGAGGGAGGAAACAGAAGCATCAATAATACACAGCTCCTGCTTTAGAGCCTGTGAAGCTTGTGGTAATATCTGGATCAGCGATTCTAAGGAACCCACCATTATGGGTTAAAAAGAAGACCCATATCAATATTATCATCATCAACAATGCAGACTCTGGCAAGTATATCACCTCGGGACATCTCACCTGCAAGTGTGGGGGTATAAGAAAACCATGAGAAGTTTGAGAAGGCAGCATCAGAGATGGACAAAGGCTTTTTCAAGTATTCCTGGGTGCTGGACAAAATGAAGGCAGAAAGAGAGTGTAGCTTCACCATGAAACCTCGCTATGGAAGTCTGAGACAATCAAATACTACATTACCATCATTGATGCCCCAGGCCACAGGTACTTTATCAAGAACATGATCACTGGCTCATCCCAGGTGACTGTGCTGTGGTCATTGTGGCCAGCAATATGGGCATATCTGAAGTAGGCCTCTTGAAGAATAGGCAGATCTGCAAATACACTACTGGCCTACACAGTGGGTGTGAAGCCACTCATCATGACTGTCAACGAGACAGACTCCACCAAGCCCACCCATGCGCTGCATGCTTTCACAAGATCACCAAGGAAGTGATAGCCTACATCAGGAAGATCAGCTATAACTCAGCTGCCATGGCCTTCCTGCCCATCTCAGGCCAGCATAGTCCAGCAGCCACATGTCCATGTTCAAGAGCTGGACGGTCAAGAGGAAGAAGGGAAATGCCACAGGGATGACTCTCCTGGGAGCTCTGGACTCCATTTTCCCACCCACTCAACTGGTCAATGAGCCCCTGAAGCTGCCTCTGCAAGATGTGCACATGATTGGAAATATTGGCCCTGTGTCTGTGGACTTTCTGGAGACTAGCTTCCTGAAACTTGGGATGGAGGTCACCTTTGCCCCACCAACCTCACCTCAGAGGTCAAGGCTGTGTAGATGCACCAGGAGACCCTGCCTGAGGCCCTTCCAGATGACAGGTGGGCTTCAGTGTGAAGAATTTACCTGTGAAGGACATTTCATCATGGAAAATGGCTGGCATGACCCCTCCCCCAGCTACCAGATGGAGGCTGGTAGCTTTATGACACAAGTGATTGTCTTGACACAATAGCTGGAAGATCCACTCCAACTATTTCCCAATCAGCCCACATCTTCTGCAAGCTTGCTGAGCTGAGGGAAAAGATTGACTGATGCTCAGGCAAGGAACTGGAGGACAACCCAAAGACCCTGAAGTCATACCATGTGCAGATGCACAGATAGTCCCCAGCAAGGGCATGTGTGTGGAAATGTTCTCTGAGTATCCAGCTCAAGGCCATTGTGATGTGTGGGACATGAGACAAATGGTCACTGGAGTCATCCTCGGCAGGGAAGGTCACCAAGTCGGCAGGGAAGGTCACCAACTCAGCAGGAAAGGCCAGAAAGAAATGAAGTATGCCCCCTGAAGTTTCCTCAGCAATCTCACTACAAAAATTATTTAATACTCTATGCATTCACTGAGTAAGATTAATAAAAATTGTCAAAAAAATAGACCACTTCTTTGCATGTGGCTGTCCAGTTTTCTCAGCACCATTTATTGAAGAGACAATGCTTGCCCTCTTGAACGATCTTGCCTATTTTGTCATAAATTATTTCCTCTTTAAATATTACATACCATTTAAATTTGCTAAGAAAGCAGAACTTAAATGCTCTCACTCCCTTCCCCAGATAAAAGATAAATATGTTAGGAGATGGACGTGTTAATTAATTAGATGGCTGAAAATTCTTTTATTATGTATATGCACATCAAATCACCACAATGCACACTTTAAATATCTTACAGTTTTACATGGCAATTATATTTCAATGAAGCTGATATTAAAGAATCAACAACTCTTATAGAGAGTTTTGCTATAAAGAGGGGCAGAGAAATAAGGTAGGGGGTAGAAGAACACATGAAGTCAGAGAAGATGGTTTACTTTTAAGATGGGATTATTACATGATGCCCTTGAGTAGAAAAGAGAACACTGGCTTCTGTGTACAAGGAGATAACTTGACCTCAGGAAGGATAAATACACCTTATCCTTGTGTATAAATAGGAAGAAAGAGTATGTGGATATGAATCTAAAAATCTGGCTGATAGATTTTCATAACAGAAAGATGAATTGTTTCTCTTTTGTGAATTGTGTTGAAAGTGAGAAAAGGGGCTGCTGGTACTCTGAGGATAAGAGATTAACACGCTATTGCCAGGCAGTATTGTATCTACTTGATGTCTCTGAACATACTTTTAAGTAGAAACAAATCAACTCATAAATGTGTTTTCCTCCACTACATGCAGGAATCATATGTATTGTATATATTTATTATTTTTATTACTTATATACTGTATATCTCCTCAACTAGATTATAATCTTTAAAATATATCACTGCTGTCTCTACTTCTAAGATCTTCATTCACACTATCTGGCATGTAGTTGGTATTTCATTCATATGTGTTGACTGAATAATTCAGTATCCACAAGTGTTCAAAATATGCTTAAAATTTAACTCATTTTTATCTTGCCCTTAACTCTTCCATGTCCACATTTGTTCCTCTACTTTTTATTATATCACAGCTTATCCAACTAATTTCCCAATCCAGACATTTGGAAATCATCCTCTGACCTCCCTCATTTCATTCTCCATGAACCCACAATCACATTCAGTCAACTCTGCCATTTAAATATTTCTTGGAGCTCTTCAGTGTGCTCTTTCCTGTAGCCAATTTCCTGGTCAGGTCGCCATCACCTCACCTGGATTACTGGAAAAGCATCATACCGGCTCTCCCGACTCATTTAACCCTCAGGTCCATTCTCCACATCTCTGAAACAGTATAAATCTTACTATGTCCTCCACAACATTAAACTTTCCATTGATTCTTCAGCAAAGTCTT
This sequence comes from Ovis canadensis, assembly GCF_042477335.2. Classification (NCBI taxonomy): domain Eukaryota; kingdom Metazoa; phylum Chordata; class Mammalia; order Artiodactyla; family Bovidae; genus Ovis; species Ovis canadensis. The sequence goes on from NC_091245.1 coordinate 209,069,602, forward strand.
CAGGGTAAAATTCTCTTTTTTATGATTTATGACACTTTCTTAATCTGGCCTAGAACTCTAGTTGGCAAATTAAACTAAGTTCAGTTCTCTACCTTAGCAGATCTCTATCAGCTCTTGGATCTTTTTATATACTTTTCCCTCCACCTGGAATATTCTCTTCACTATCCACTTCTACTCATCCTTTTTTTCTCAATTCAGAAGTCACTTCCTCTCAGCTATCTTCCTTCAGTCATGGCATTGGTTAGGTACTCCTCCTAAATGCTTCCAAAGCTCCTTATGTATGTTGTAGTTCTGTAACCTATATGCAGGTCAGGAAGTAACAGTTACAACTGGACATGGAACAACAGACTGGTTCCAAATAGGAAAAGGAATATGTCAAGGCTGTATATTGTCACCCTGCTCATTTAACTTCTATGCAGAGTACATCATGAGAAACGCTGGGCTGGAAGAAGCACAAGCTAGAATCAAGATTGCCAGGAGAAATATCAATCACCTCAGATATGCATATGACACCACCCTATGGCAGAAAGTGAAGAGGAACTAAAAAGCCTCTTGATGAAAGTAAAAGAGGAGAGTGAAAAAGTTGGCTTAAAGCTCAACATTCAGAAAACGAAGATCATGGCATCTGGTTGCATCACTCCATGGGAAATAGATGGGGAAACAGTGGAAACAGGGTCAGACTTTATTTTTTGGGGCTCCAAAATCACTGCAGATGGTGATTGCAGCCATGAAATTAAAAGACGCTTGCTCCTTGGAAGAAAAGTTATAACCAACCTAGATAGTATATTCAAAAGTAGAGACATTACTTTGCCAACAAAGGTCCGTCTAGTTAAGGCTCTGGTTTTTCCTGTGGTCATGTATGGATGTGAGAGTTGGGCTGTGAAGAAAGCTAAGCTCCAAAGAATTGATGCTTTTGAAGTGTGGTGTTGGAGAAGACTCTTGAGAGTCCCTTGGACTGCAAGGAGATCCAGCCAGTCCATTCTAAAGGAGATTAACCCTGGGATTTCTTTGGAGGGAATGATGCTAAAGCTGAAACTCCAGTACTTTGGCCACCTCATGTGAAGAGCTGACTCATTGGAAAGGACTGTGATGCTGGGAGAGATTGGGGGCAGGAGGAGAAGGGGATGACAGAGGATGAGAAGGGGACGACAGAGGATGAGATGGCTGGATGGCATCACTGACTCGATGGATGAGAGTCTGAGTGAACTCCGAGAGTTGGTGATGGACAGGGAGGCCTGGAGTGCTGCAATTCATGGGGTTGCAAAGAGTCAGACACAACTGAGCGACTGAACTGAACTGAACTGAAACTTCCTTTGTAGCATTGCTTTTGTCCCAAACCCAGAAGTAACAAATGTTTACAGGGTAGAGTCTCTTTTTTTTTTGTTGGTTTTTTTTGTTGTTTTTAAATTTTTTTAATTTTAAAATCTTTAATTCTTACATGTGTTCCCAAACATGAACCCCCCTCCCAACTCCCTCCCCATAACATCTCTGTGGGTCATCCCCATGAGTCTTATGGTTCTTGTAATGAATGTATCCCTCTATTCCTCTCCACAGTCCCTTAGAAATAAAGAACAAAAAATGAAGGGAAAAAGAGGTGCCTATTTGCTGAAGGAAAAGAATCATTTCTACCAGAAGGCCTCCAGAAGTGGCGAGACAGGTCTCAGCAATTCTGTGATCATGAGCTAATGAAAAAAATGATGAGCACAATCCCTGTATTGCCTTTTTTTTTTTTAGCATAAATTAGAATTTTATAAATCAATTTCTCAGAAAATTTGTAATCTAGGAACTCTTTGATATTATTTTGTTCTCCTTCGGAGTGAATCTCAAAGTATTTGTGTTTTGAATTTCTCTTGGGCATTTTTAATAACTAGCATTCATTTAAAATACTTAAGTGAATACTTGGGAAAGTGAGAAGTATAATTTTCATCTCTTCATGATTACTTCACAAGCATTATAGTAAGTTACAGGAAGTAAGAAGATAAATCATTCTAAAAAGTCAAAGTAGCATGACTTGTGGCAAAAGATCTGATTAATTTTAAGTGAACAAACACAAACTAACCGCTACAATTTCTGCAGCAAACAAAATCACATGCCTAGATTTAGAAGAAAAACTTACCAGTTTCCCCATTTGTGTCAAATATTTTGGCTATGAATGTTCAAGACAGAGACAGAATGATCCTATGATGGCTTCTAGTCATATTCAAAAGGTATAGGAATAGATGAGATGAAAGGAAGCAAAAGGGGGCCTCATGGATAAAATCAAAGCCTAAATTGAAATCACATGGCATTTAACCACATCTCATCCTCTATCTAAAACGTCACTGTAAGTCTAATAATTTTTAAAGTAGCTTATGATTTTATTTCTTAGGGTATAATCATATAAGCTATATATGAAGCACATATACAAAGATAAGCACAACATGGAGGGTTTGTCATCTTCATTGAACATGCAGGCAGTCATTTTATTTTAATCTACTTATTAGGAGACAGAAAACAAAATAGCTGCTCATGGAATTAATCTGTTAAATAAAGTCTTACAAAAAATATCACTCTAAGAAACTATATATGTGGTTGATCCTTTTGACCTCTATACATTGTTAAACACCGTATTATCTTTGGCAGTGTTTATTCCCATTGTAGTTGCTTATATTTTCACCATTAAATCATTAATTGCAAATCCCTGAGCTCAAGAAATTCTCTTGAGAAATAGTATATACCAAGTTATAAGCACACTGTGTCTGAAGTCAGGATGATTACAAGCTCACTTTTAAAAATATTTCTACAGAAGTACACTCCATCAAGACAGTTAAGATAGGGTTGGCAGATTTAACACATAAAAATGCAGGATATCACTTAATGTGGATTTAAGTGACACATTATAAATGACAATTACTTTTTTTTTTTAGTATAAATATGTCCTGTGCAATTTGGGGGGAAGTATATTGAAGATTAAAAAGTATTCATTGTTAATCTGAGATTCAAATTTAAATGGGTCTCCTGAAAACAAAACAAAACTAAAACAACAAAAATAAATAAATGGGTCTCCTGTATTTTATCTGGCAAACTTAGAACTAAAACTGAGCCAAGGATAACCTCCATCAGATGACTCAATTTCTCTGGTATAGATTGCCACATCTAAGATCATTACCCAAGAGAGAGGGTGGTCATACGTGACAACTGAAGGTTAATTAAGAACTAATTATTGGTTGAACTGACAAGTCAATATTTCAATTCACCACCATAATAGCCATTTCAATCAATACAGATTTTTTTTAAGGAATTTTAAACAAATATGATTTTACAATTCTTTCTCTCTAGTAACCTAAAAACTTAACGGTGCTCATTTCATTTTCCTTGTGAGATTATCTCCCATTGACATCATAAATTTTTGTTAAGTTTAAAATACAAACTTGAACTCTGTGAAAGTCAACATAAAAAGGCAGTATATTTTTAATGACAAATAATTTGCTTGTATGTTTTAAATTTAATTAAAACTGAATTTACTATGTTTCCTCCCAAATCCATTTTTCTCTTTTTCTTCTCCCGGAATAATAGCATGGCCCTGTCTGATGGCCAAGTCAGAAATCTGAGTCATTCTCAATCCCCTTCATACAACCCCCATATTAAAAAAAAAAAAAACACACTTATTATTTACCATATTTACCAAGATAATCATATTAAGTATTTACCATACCACTGTAATAAATTTTAACCTGTACTCTCTTGACTATCACAACAACCCAATGAGATAGGAACTATCATGATTCACTCTACAGATAAGAAACTGAAGCATAAATAGGATGAATGGCTTGTTCAGATTCAAACAGGTGAGGAGGAAGAGAACCAGGACTAAAATCTAGGTTCATTTTAATCATTATGTTAATGCCACATATCCAACTGGTCACCACGGTCTGTCAATTCTCCTTCCTAAATATTTTTCAAATCCTTTCTCCTCACCCCGTCCCACCTTAGTTTAGGCCCTCATTGGTCCTCTTAACTGGCCTACAATCTTCAGTTATTTGTTTCATAAAAAAAAACTACCACAAGTTGGCTCCCTTAAACAACAGAAATTGATTGCCTCAGTTCTGGAGAGCAAATGTGAAAAATTGCTGTAATAGCAGAGTCGGTTCTTCCTGAGGACTATGAGGGAACTATCTGTTCCAGGCCTCTCTCCTTGACTTGGAGATGGCCGTCTTCTCCCTGTGCCTCTTCACATCATCTTCCCTCTGTGAACATCTGTTTCTGTGTCCAAATTTCCCTTTTTTATGAGAACACCAATCCTACTGGATTAGGGAACCACTTGACGGCAGAATGTTTTCATCATAACTAACTACATTGGCAGTGACCTTCTATTTTTAAACAAGGTTACAATCTGAGGGGTTAGGAGTTAGAAAATCAACTGTCTTTTTTGATAGAGGACACAGTTCAACTTATAACAGATCCCTTTTAAACTGTTCTTCACTCCCACCAAAGTGCTTTTGCTAACATTCAAATCTAATCCTATCATTTCCTTATTTTCAAAGAGAAGACAGCCTCGAGAACAAAAGGCCAAATCTGGGAATGGGGAAATAACAGAATTTTTTGCTATCCATTCTGTGCTTGCCACTCCATCTTTCTCTCTTGACTCCTTCTAGTCTCTTTGTTCAGCCTTTGAACTTTAAAGTTCCAGATAAGACAATAAACCTGGTCATTGGACTGTGAACTTCTTGAGAGCATACATGGTATCTTAATCATCTTTATAGATACAGCCCTTGGCACAGAGCCTTTGGCAAGGCGGTGAAGTCTATACGTCTACTGCTGCTGCTGCTGCTGCTATGTCGCTTCAGTCGTGTCCGACTCTGTGCTCCGCCGTCCCTGGGATTCTCCAGGCAAGAACACTGGAGTGGGCTGCCATACTTGTGTAAATGATGCTCACTACACCATAGGAAAAATGGACCATTCAGCCCAAGGAGAGAAAAAGAACCTCTTTGAGCCTGATGTGTACTATAGCAGCTAAGAGCAGAGAAAAGCATGGCATAAAATGTTTGTGGAATATATGCTGCAAAGTACATGTTGTTAAAATGCTAGGGTTCACAGTGAAGTCCACAAAAATACTTATAAAGGTTAAATATACATGTTGTCAAAGCACCTAGAGTCACAATTTTGGACAAAATTAATATTTTATCTTTTTAATATAATCATAAAACTTTTAGCAGCCTTTGGGAACACTAAGCATAAGTCCAGTTGAAATAAACTTGACAGGTAAGATGTCATTTCTTGGTTCTATTCATTTGGTGTTGCCAAATAAATACCCTATACTATATTGATGCCATCGCCACCCTATTTGCTATGTAACATCATCTAACAAGTAACTAAATAGCTCATGTTTAGTCTATTCTATAATACTGCAGGTTTTTAGGAAGATATTATGTATCATAAAACTGGGAAGTTCTTATTTTGTGAACTGTTTGTTATATGGCAATCCCACTTGACAAGACATAAATATGACCTATTCAACCCATTCATTTAATGAGTGGCATTTAATGTCAAACATCAAGTAATCCTTTAGGCATCGGTATCTACCCCAGGAGTGACTCTAACTTGCCCTACTTGGGTCAGGTGCACATCCCTGAGCCAATCACTGTGCCCAATGAGTTTGTGAATGGCAGCTTCACCAGAAGGCCAAACTAGGGAAGACAGGTGGACAAAACATGAGGGAAAGACAGTGGAGCACATAGAAGAAACATAACAGAGAACCAGTGGCTCTACAACCATCTGGGTAGACGCCATTCCTCCCTCACAAAATCAAAAACAAGTCCAGTTGCGATTCTCTTTGAACCAATAAGAAACAACAGAAATCTGCTTATCTAAATAATAAGCATTTTACTTTCTTTATGGAGGTGAACAGTGTTTGGCTGGAACAGAAAGTGTGTGACTCCTTCCAAACACATAGGACTTCAGTGCCTTCAGAAGGAAAACTGGGAGAATTTTCTCAAAGTCAAAATGAGGCTTTGGCATTTCTTAAATCACAACACCAAGAATCAGCTGACGACTTTCTGCTCCCAATGACTACAAACAAGGTGAACTTTGATTCTTTTTCAAATATCTACAAATACCTGCCAGATAAAATCCAGACCCTTTAGCAGCTTTCAGTAAAAACATTGAGTGTGCCTCTAGCTTCATCTCCTCTACCCCATAAATGAGCCCTGATCTACAGCAATACAATGTCTATGAATCACCATGTACTTCCATGCTTTATACCATTAGTAATATTGGTGATCTTTATTAAGCACCTCCTATGTGCCAGGCACTATTCAGGTGCTGGAGATATAGCAATGAACAAGACAAATCCTTGCCCTCATGGAGCTTACATTCCAGTGTATGTCTTGGGGATGAGGGGTAAATGTTGGTAATCATTATGTGACTAAATAAAGATCCTGGCTGGGGTAAGAGGTAACTTTAGAAAGAGTGGTCAGGAGGTGACCTGAACCACCTGAAAGAATCTCTATGAAAATATCTGTGCTTGGCACTGGGCCTGGGAATCATATACCTTTATCATGAATCCTCCCAGTGATTCTTGTTCAGACTGCACAGCACAGACCTCAAATTCAAGCCTGACCAATTCCTCAGCTCCACTCTTAGTCTTTAAGTCCTTTAATTCTGATTGAAATGCTCTTTCTGACACTCTTAGACCCTTTCTTCAGGTCAGTTCAAGGCCATTTCTTACTCAAAAAGGTATTCCCCCATTCTTGCTCAAGGCCTGGGACTTTGACAATACTTAATAATTGTTTATGGGAACAAATGCTATTTGGCTACAGAATTAAATAGAAGTGTTATGACTGCTCAAGACGCAATCCTGATGAGAGACGCTGCTACTGGGAATGTGGAAACAATCAAAGACCATGAGAAAAAAGATCTTGGGTCCTTCTCTGGAGATGAGTGGTGACATTAAGACTGGGGAGCTCTTTACTGTGCTCAAAAGTATACAAAGGAGGCCACTACTGAAAGTAAAAATGACTTTTTTAAAATAATTTTTTTAAAAAATTCTGCTATCTGGGTACTTTAAAGTTTTCTAAAACTAGCATCACCAAAAGTTCAATGGGAATGACATTCTCCTCTTCTGCACCTAGAGTAGAAGTAATTTCCTGCCTTGAGCGTTTTGTTCCTACATATTTCCACATTGATACAGATGCTTTGTCTATAGAACTATTTAATTAGCAAGACCTTTATTTTTTTCAGGAAAATCTCACGCTTAGGAAAAGGAACTTTTAAGTAGTGCTGGAAATTTTTATTTTTAAAAATGGGAGTTGAAGTGCATGGCATAGAGGATGTTGTAAAACAGGCAGTGCATCATTACCACCACCTACTCAATGCGATTTTAACTATAATCTCTGTATTTGGGTAGTTCATCTAATTAACAACCTGGTATTACTGTAAAGATGAGATTGTCATGTTATCTGAAGTGGTTTTTAACAGTCTTTAAGCGCCAACCACTCAATTTATTAACAGTTTATTCTACCTTAAGTGAAGGAAATTACATAATTACTGTGAGCCCAGAAATGAGAAGAAATATATACATATATTTTATCATTATATATAAAGAATGCCAAATGAAAGTTTTTCAATACAAGAAAAATTCCTTAACATGCATATTAATAGTTTGAGGCCACTGGGTTTTTTGGGCTATACCCATCTTCCTTATATACTTTTGTTTAACTTTTAGCTTAATGTGATCTAACAAAAATAGTACAAAAGAAGAACAAAACATATTTTGGAAGCATAATAAGAAGTGGTTTAAAATGTGTACCTTAAAATCAGATTGGCTGGCTCCGAATCCTGGCTCTACCACTTACCAGTGCAAAGAACTTAAGTCTTGGTCTTTCTGCGCACCTTTTCTCACCTCTAAGGTAGAGATCTTAATAATAATAATAGGGCTCAACTACCGGGTTGCTGTGAGAATTAATGATTTAATACATGTAAAGCACCAGAACACTCAGAAAATATCTATCATTCATCTGGTCAAGCCCTCCCTGTAATAACGTACTTCCCCAAGGTAATATTTTACGGGATGATTTTCCTACCTTTCCAAGCATTAGGAGCTTTTTTCTAACTCTAAAAATTTCTCAGAACATATCCTGATAGCACTTTTATATTTTTATCCACTACAGGAGAATGTGAAAATCATAAAATTTATTCTGGATTTACACATAATTTTAAACAAATGAGTATTTCTCTCTACCATAAGGTACTCAGAGGTGGCCTTGGATGATCTTGTAGCATGAAAGGGTTAAATGGTCTAAGTTGGGGAAGAAAGGTCATCATGATAGAGCTTCACAATTTGACATTTACCATCTTCTCCCATCTGAACAGGTTATTTCAACTAGCTATATTTTGATTGATTTGACAGGGAAAGGTTGCTATTATCATTGAATAATTATTTATTCATTCATTCATTTATTTAATAAAATGTTATTAAAGGTGACTACATATTGGGCAGTATGTTTATAGCCAAGATAATGTCTCTCAAGCGTCAGAGGTCTACCTTTTTTTCACAGACAAGATGAGGAAACGGGTACCCTGGGCTCAGTAAAGAAGAAAACAGGGAAATGAGTAAGGGTAAAAGAAAAAGGCAGACTCAGTTCCTCTGATTCTCAGTTCCTCTGATTCTCAGTTCCTCTGATTCTCAGTTCCTCTGATTCTCAGTTCCTCTGATTCTCAGTTCAATGATCATTCTAAAACTTGAACCTGTTTCATAGTGTAATAAACTCACCCCCAGCAATGGGGAAGGATATTTGCCCTTGAATGCCAATTCTCAGCATAGCATCTTGAATGGAGTTGGTATTTAATAGCGAATGAATGGTGTATTCTATACAGATGAGTTAATGAATAGGTGAATAGATGGATGGATGGATGGGCCTTTGGGAATGGTTAAAGATTTCTTAGTTTTAATCTCCCCAATTTTTTCTTCAGATTAAAAAGAATGTGCTTTAAAGCCAGTTCTCTTGGGAAATGTAGAAAGATACTCTAAAAAATTTTTTGGAAGATTAAAAAGGAAGATACATAGTGGAATGAAGGGAATGAATGGATAAATGACATATCACCTCAGGCAGTTTACTCAGAGAAGTCTGGTTACCAAGATTGACATTAAAATCTTATAAGTGTCCACTGCCCAAATCTCGGGGTTTTTTCCCCTCTTTACCAGCATCTCATCTCCTCATTTTAAAACTATGTATTTTTTCTCTTAATTTAACCAGTTTGTGACCCACACCAAATTATAAAAACTACTTCAACATCATAAATACTCTCAAGTAATCCTTAAAATCACTTGATTGAGCTCCTGGAAATGATATCAGGTGTGTGTCGTTTGTGTACACCTATATATGTGTACATACATTTTCATAAGTAATTCTCAAAGAACAACCTGTTCTTTTTTTCAATGAATGCTATGCTTCTATTCTCTGTAGGACTTAGGTCTGTATTTGTCTGGGATGCAGGGACACCAAATTGAAAACTGACATCCACCAAGTAAATGTGGGAGCAGGAGCAGGCTCAGAGTCAGAGTGCTCCATAGAGATTAAAAAGGCCACTGGCCTGGGAATTATGAGTGAAGAGCCCTACCAGTCACATTCAGGAAGCCATTTAGGAAAACTCGTAAGCAGGCAGGTGATGCTTACATCTTCACAAGTAAAGAAGTAAATAATTTTGTATGCCAAGTGAAATGGTGATCAGAGGTCACAAAAAGCAGAAGGCAACTATAATATGTAACTTAGGACAAAACTGAAAGAAATTTAAGTACTTTTTCCAATAAACGTCAATAATTATTGAACCATTTTAATGTAATTCCAGTTTTTCATTTTACTTTGAGGTAAAAGCCTTAAATGTCTCATACTTTGGATTCCAGCATCAAGTAACCACAGAACCAGGCACGTCCATATCTTTCTGTTGTTTTTGATCAAGTGTTTCAAGGTCTTGGAGAGTCTTGACATCTATAGCCTTTAGAGCTCTCCTAATAGTTATCAGAGGGAAAACATTGCTTTGTCCTCTTACTCTTCTATTGTGTTTAAGCTCATTGTATCTTCCTGTTTCAAAGCAGAACTACTTGGTACAGACTGAATTTTTTAAAATTGGAGTATAGTTGATTTCCAATGTTGTGTTCCCTTCATGTGTATAACAAAGCTACTCAGTTACATATATACCCACTCTTTTTTAGATTCTTTTCTCATATAAGCCATAAGAGAGTATTGGGTAGACTGAATGCCTGTGTTCTCCCAAAATTCATCTGTTAAAAATCCTAACCCCCAATGTGACAGTATTAAGAAGTAGGGCCTCTGTGAGGAGAAGAGGTCCTAAGGGTGGAGCCCTTATGAATGATATGAGTGCCTCTTAAAGTGACCCCAGAGAGCTCTCTGCCACCTTCTGCCATATGAGGACACAATAAGAAGGTGACTGTTTATGAACCAGGAAACATGACCTCCCCAGAAATCACATCTGCCAGTACCTTGATCTTGTACTTTCCAGCCTCCAGAACCACAAGAAATAGATTCCTGGTGTTTATAAGCACCCTGCCTATGGTGTTCTCTTATAGCAGCCTGACCAGACTAACGTAGTACTTGCATGGAGCTTTGTTGCTTCATTATTTCTTTCCCTCCAGCAGTCTGTCATGATACCATCAGCCCTGTACTTCCACCCTGCTAGACCTCTATGATGGAACTCCCACACTCTGCCCAGCACACCACCTCCCCTCAGTCCACACAGCCTCCAGTCTGCTCCAATCCTCAGCATTTCTCTTCATTGGTGCTGCAAGAACCTCCTGACATGTCTAATGCACTGTGGGAGAGATAGCTGAAAGACTGCTTTCAAATACTAAAAACAAAAAACAAAAAACAACACCTTGTTGTCTTGTTGGACCGAAAAGAAATCACTTTGATCAGTGAATTCTCCATTGCCCAGTGGGTCATGTCTTAATGTTAAGAATCACAAGAGACTTCAAGTGATTTTTAAAAATACAAATCTGTAACAAATTTTAATATAAAGAAATAGCATATTTTACCATGGAAACAACCTAGATGTCCATCAGCAGATGAATGGATAAGAAAGCTGTGGTGCATATACACAATGGAGTATTACTCAGCCGTTAAAAAGAATTCATTTGAATCAGTTCTGATGAGATGGATGAAACTGGAGCCAATTATACAGAGTGAAGTAAGCCAGAAAGAAAAACACCAATACAATATACTAACACATATATATGGAATTTAGGAAGATGGCAATGATGACCCTGTATGCAAGACAGGAAAAAAGACACAGATGTGTATAACGGACTTTTGGACTCAGAGGGAGAGGGAGAGGGTGGGATGATTTGGGAGAATGGGAATTCTAACATGTATACTATCATGTAAGAATTGAATCGCCAGTCCATGTCTGACGTAGGGTGCAGCATGCTTGGGGCTGGTGCATGGGGATGACCCAGAGAGATGTTGTGGGGAGGGAGGTGGGAGGGGGGGGTCATGTTTGGGAATGCATGTAAGAATTAAAGATTTTAAAATTTAAAAAAAAAAACAAACAAAAAATTATAATTAAAAAAAAAAGAAAAAAAAAGATATATTCCTAAAAATAAATAAATAAATAAAGACTATAAAGTCATGTGGATTAAGTAAAAGAATATATATTTTAAAAAAGAACACACTGTTAACTGTACTTATTTCTGTTTGCTAGGATCATGATTTCTCTCTATATATATAATTTCTCTAATTTCCAAGTTTTCTACGATAAGCATACCTTTGATATTGTAGATAGTTATATTTTTAAAAGTAAATTGATATCTTATATAAACTTTTAAATTAACTTTTATGATTTCTAATATATTGTATGTTCTTTTATATTCTATTTTTAACTAAAAACTCTGTGTGTGTACATGAGTACCTGAGCATAATTTCTACCATAAGCATTAACTAATGAAATACTAGGAAAATGAGAACCAAATAATCAGTGATTCCTTAAAATAGATTCTTATTTCCCTAAGCGGAGAAAGCAATGGCACCCCACTCCAGTACTCTTGCCTGGAAAATCCCATGGATGGAGGAGCCTGGTAGGCTGCAGTCCATAGGGTCGTGAAGAGTCGGACACGACTGAGTGACTTCACTTTCACTTTCATGCATTGGAGAAGGAAATGGCAACCCACTCCAGTGTTCTTGCCTGGAGAATCCCAGGGACAGGGAAGCCTGGTGGGCCACCGTCTATGGGGTCACACAGAGTCGGACACAACTGAAGCGACTTAGCAGTAGCAGCAGCAGTATTTCCCTAAGACAGATTCTTAGTTCTTGTATTCTTAGGGTTAAGTTTATCAGACTCCTCCGTAGTTTCAAAAACAGACCAAAAAATTGTCTTTCTACTATATGCCTATATAAATGCTTCCTGTACATTACCTCATTTGAATTTTTCTCTTGATATTCATAATAACTATTCCTATGGTAGTTAAGAGCCATTAAGAATCCAAAGCTTTGTCGAAATCCCATTTCTACTACTTACTAGCTCACTGTCTCAGGTGAAGGACTTAATCTCTCAGCCTCAGTTCTTTCCTCTGTAAAATGGGGATAAAATAACAGTACCTGTCCTACTGGCTTATGGAAAGATACAGTGAAATACCCTTAAAGCACTTCGCACAGTGCCTCACACATACTAACCACTGGATTCTTTTTTTTTTTTTTTTACTGGTATTTGCTATTATCCCATCTTAGAGATGGCAATGGCACCCCACTCTAGTACTTTTGCCTAGAAAGTCCCATGGATGGAGGAGCCTGGTGGGCTGCAGTCTGTGGGGTCGCTAGAGTCAGACATGACTGAGCGACTTCACTTTCACTTTTCACTTTGATGCATTGGAGAAGGAAATGGCAACCCACTCCAGTGTTCTTGCCTGGAGAATCCCAGGGATGGGGGAGCCTGGTGGGCTGCCGTCTATGGGGTCACACAGAGTCGGACATGACTGAAGCAACTTAGCCGCAGCAGCATCTTAGAGATGATAAAATTGAGGTTAGGAAGGTTAGTCACAGTTTCATTCCAGGATTCTCTGACTTCAAATCCATTGTAAACTCTGAATCATGTTACAGTTATACAAGTTACAGTCTAAATGACTCCAAAGCCTCAAATGGAACCATTCTAACATGTCACACACTGAACTTTAAGGTAGTTCTTAGTCCTTCTAAGAACCCTAACCCTAACCATAAATGTAATACGCTATGAGATTATAATGCTGAGTTTGTAGCTCCTGAGTTTTCTCTTTATCCAGAAGAGCTTTTGATTTTGTTAAGAATCTTGCCTTAAACGTATAAATATATGGTTCTGCTTAACAAACAAAATCAAGGAAACAGCACTAGGGATCCTGGGATCATCACCCTGAACAATAGCCAGTCACCCCACAGGATTGTACCCGAACGCTGTAGACATGCTGAAGCTGGCTTAACTTAAAAGCCCACAAAATGCAGGAAAAGGGATGTTTTTCTTTTTTGTGTGACTTGCCAATGAGAGTTTTGTTATTCTCCTATATAACAGTCCACTTTGTGTAGAGGTTAAGAACAAAGGATTTGAGAACAGGCTTATGGACAGAGTGGGGACAGGAGAGGGTGGGATGAATAGAGAGCAGCATTGAAATGTAAACATTAGATATGTAAAATAGATAACTAATGGAAAGTTGCTATATAACACAGGGAGCTCAACCTGGTGCTCTGTGACAACCTAGAGGGGTGGGTTGGGGTGGGAGGTGGGAGTGAGGTGTAAGAAGGAGGGAACATATGTGTACCTATGGCTGATCCATGTTGATGTGTGGCAGAAACCAACACAAAATTGTAAAGCAATTATCTTCCGATTAAAAATAAATTAATTTTTTAAAAAAGAACAAAAGGCTTTAGGACTTGAAAAGACCCAAATCCAGACCCCTTCTCCATTCTTTCTGGCTACAGGATCCTGGAACATGTTAAATGCTTTGAATCTGTTCCTGTATCAGTGTCATAGGAGGACACCATACCCCACCTCCTAGGAAAGAGGAGGAAGGAGAAATCTACCAAGAGAACATGTTTGACACACCTAGCACAGTCCAGGTAAAGAATTGGCCTTAATCAACCCTAGCAGTTTTATTAAAAAGAGTGTGTTTTCAGATGTGAGAAAAAAAAAAAAAAACCACAAGAAAAACAAGACTTCCTATTTTAGGCAACATGTTCTAGAAGAAAGAAGTGAGTCAGGAGATGTGGCTCCTATTTTGGGCTCAAGAACTCTAGTCAGAGAAACCAGCAATTTTCCCCGAGAGTTTGTGAGTTGATTGTAATATGAATAAAGTAATATTTTTACTTACCTGCCTGGATGTATATAACTTTGTCCTCCTAAGAATGAACTGTGTAATATGTAATTTTTCCCATCATGCAGACATTTTTCATTGAGAATGGGATCAGAGCGAATGCTGAACCACTTTCTGTTGTGCATTTCTCTTTAAACTCTATATGCACATGTCAAATTGTCAACAGCCCAATCTAGTCTACAGATGCAGAGTAAACCCTGCTTTAGAAGCTATGAAAGCTATGCAGAGATGCTCTTAGCCACCAGGAAACAGCAAAACTTTGAAATCAGCAAAAATAACTCCTGAAAAATTCCTCCCTTCAGTACCTTAACACCCTGCTTCCCTTTCCCTGCGCTGTGCATACTAAAAAGAGGGGGGCAGAAATAATGGGTTTTCTGGATTTCCTTTTGAGAATATACTCAGAAATGGCTGTTCTGGGGCCTAATGAGATATTCTTTGCAGGCTGAATAATATGAATTCAAATCTAACTCACCTATTAAAGCATAATTTCAAGGAACCAATAATATTACTACTACTCTTCCCCTTCTCATACTTATCCCAGACTAATGCTTTTGCTGAATAATTTGTAAGCTTTTCCTTCCTGATGAAACTTTAGTTTTATAACAATCTTATACAGTAACCATAAAAATTAGAAATTTATTATACTGTTAGGGAAGATCCCTGAGAGACATCAGAATTAAAATATTAGTCTTTAATTTGACTTTTCAAGATTCAACATTCTTTCCTACAAAATTATAACAGTTCTACCCCTGAAAACGGAAGCTCTTTGTCATGTCATCATTTCAGAGTATACACTGTGCTGCTTCTGTTCACTCAACTGAGTAGTATTTCTAACTCATGAATGCATCAACAGGAACAGAAAATAGTACTAGGAGACTGATATTAACAACAACAACAACAAAATACAAAATAATAATTGAGAAGTCTGAACATAACCTGCTCTTTTCTCAAGGAACCACCAGCAGCAAGCTGCATAAACTATGTATCTGTCATTTTATATTTGCCTACAGTGACACCTGCTGGAAAACCCTGTTGAAGCTATACATAAAACAAATTTTAAAATAAAATAAAAACTAAGCTTTGAAAACATATGTTATTATTATTTTACTAAAAACATATCGCTTACACTTCTATTTAACTTCTTATTCCACTTTTGAATTTTCTTTTTTTTGTACAAACTGAGAGATAAAGATTCAATTCCACTCGATGAAATAATTATTTTACTGGTATGAGAGAGCTGGAATTAACTCTTCATGATACAAACTATTTTAAAATGGAAGCATTTTTAGACAGTTTAAGTGCATTAAACTGTAAAACTGTAAAAATTTACATACCAACTGCAACATGATGGTAAGTGATTTTAGAAATCTTAAGACTGAATGTCAGATATTTAATACTTTGAAAATATTTAATAGCTAGCACTTCCTCAGCAGCATTAATGCACAAAACCATGTTATGTTTGGGGTTTTCAGGTTTCTTTTTAGCATGCACTAGAGGTCAGCCATACTATGCATTAAGCAACCAATATGGATCTTATGCAAGTTACCTTTGATTTAAACACACTTCACATACTAAAGGATCCCATGTGTCAATGACACAGAGGTTTTACACACCTAAGTCTCAGTGTTATTAACATCACTCACTCACAAAAATTCTGGCTCATTATAAAGGTGCAAGTTTTTACATGAAAATGGATCTTTTATAAAGTCAGCCTCACCCAGGATTTGGTACCTTACTCTTTTCACCATGGAACACATCTGCAAATCAATATCTGTATTCTTGAGTTCAGTCACTTCAGTCTTTCCACAATAATTTCAGTATGGTCTGTAAGCTACTGGTGGCAATTTCTTCCATTAAATGTTTTTTTCAAAATATAAAAACTATCATCAGAGTTCCTTTTTAATGCATCTATATGGGATTTTTAAGAAAGCAAACTTCTGTAAGGACTGGTTCCAGTTCATTTTTTGTAACTATACCCCAACTTCTATAAGAACTACTCCTAGCATTAAAGAAGATTTGAAACCTCAAAACAAAGGCCTGATAGCTTCATGCCAACCACAAAGCTGATTCTCCATTTTACCATCTCTGTCCTTATAAGAGGAAAGTTATCTCTGCTTAAAGGTAAAAATACACAGGGAAACAAATTTTCTCTGATGTCTTACTTTAACCTCTATATTAATCCACAGTTTCATTCCTTCAGCACTAAAGACCATGTCTTATAAACTAAAATAAAGATACCAAGCATTTGTGGAGGTGATATAGCCCACGTATATATGAGAAAACTTTGGCCAATAGAGGTGATAAGGTATATGAGAAGCGCTTGCTGAATTAGCTCGATATTCTCAGTGCTGTATTACAACCTCTGAAGCTAAGCAAAACCATTAACCTTCATTTGATTGCTGTGCTTCACATCCTGAAGCGGGCTTCCCAGGTGGTACTAGTAGTAAAGAATCCGCCTGCCAATGTAAGAAGCATAAGAGACAAGGGTTTGATCCCTGGGTCAGGAAGGTCCTCTGGAGGAGGGCATGGCAACCCACTCCAGTATTCTTGCCAGGAGAATCTCATGGACAGAGGAGCCTGGTGGGCTACAGTTCATGGGGTCACAACGAGTCGGACACAGCTGAAGTGACTTAGCATGCACACACATTCTGAAGTGGTTACACCTATCTTTAAAAAAGAGTTTTCTTAAGACAGTTTTTTTCTAAATGCCCATATAAGTTTTGTCTATATACTTTTAAATAGTTAAGAGTATCTCAAAGATTTTTCTCAGGCCTAGGACTGAACTTCCTAAGCAGTACAGTGAATTTCTCTAACCTTTAAACTCCACCCCTAATTAATTCACATTATAGGTGAGGGGAGACTGAGGTAAGATATAGAAAAGAGAAACCTGACAGTCCCAAGAATCAGAAAAGATATTCAGAGAGACTTGGATTTCTTACCATATGGAGGAGAGAGTTCAGAAAAATGGATTTAAGTAAACCAAATAAAGCTGGCGCTCTTGTGGACATTAAGTTCTGAACTTGACATATACACTTAGATTTACATTTGTTTTCATTCTATATTTCTGCTAATATTTGCTTTTATAAATTTCAGGTTGGATACCAAATACGATACTCAATTTATTAGCAGATTTAAAAGCACTCAGATCATTAAAAAACTATATAAATCAATTATTGCATGTTTTCTCATGATTTTGGAGAAGGCAATGGCACCCCACTCCAGTACTCTTGCCTGGAAAATCCCATGGATGGAGGAGCCTGGTGGGCTGTGGTCCGTGGGGTCACTAAGAGTCAGACACGACTGAGCGACTTCCCTTTCACTTTTCACTTTCATGCATTGGAGAAGGAAATGGCAACCCACTCCAGTGTTCTTGCCTGGAGAATCCCAGGGATGGGGGAGCCTTGTGGGCTTCTGTCTATGGGGTCGCAGAGAGTCGGAAATGACTGAAGTGACTTAGCAGCAGCAGCAGTATTCATGCTTTAGCTTGTATTCAGTCATGTATGATTCTTTGCAGCCTTATGCACTGTAGCCCACCAGGCTTCTCTGTCCATGGGATTTCTCAGGCAAGAATACTGCAGTGGTTGCCATTTCCTACTCCAGGGGCTCTTTCCAATCCAGCAATTGAACCTGCATCTCTTGGGTCTCCTGCATTGACAGGCAGATTCTTTACCACTAGCACCACCTGGGAAACCTCAATCATGTTTTAAATAGTCCTCAATGGCATCTAGATAGATTAAGAGGAGGCACAGGTTCCTGGATGTTTTCTCAAATATTTTAATCTTGCATTATCATTGTTATGACAGTTCAAATTAAAATCACCTGAGTATCTTCTGAATGACCTGCTAGAACTGAAAACTGTAATGTAATTTCAGTGACCATGTTTCTTTCAAGTAACTCTACTGCAGTATTACAGTCTGACTGAAAGAAAGATTAAGGGCAGACCCAATGTGTAAATGAGGAATTTGTACCATGTCTTGTGAAGAACAAGTCACATAATGGTAATCAGTGTCCAGACTAAGATTTTTCAATAGGTTCTATAGAGAAAAGTAGCAGGGAAATTGAGTCTTTCCACAATAGTGTAGATAGCTGTAAGAGTTTTTCTGTCTTGTAAGTCTTCCTTTTGGTAGTTTTGATAAGACTAAAAGTCAAGAGAGCTACCATCTTCTTTTCTTGGAGTTAGACATAAGATCTGAGCTGACTGATCAAAAGATTCAGTGATTGGTTCAGAGGAGCATGTGATCTAAACAAGCCAATTAAAGTCCTTTTTGGTTGGTGGTTATGGATACTGGGAAGGAACTGGAGGGTCTTTTTTCCGGGACAACCTTGATCTGTAAAGATGACTTTGGCTTGGAGCTGCCTATGGGCCAACTTCGCTATGATATGGACTGAGAGGGATAGTCTGAGAATGAAGTTCTCATGGAAGAAACTAAGGGCAAAAGTAGAGAGAGAACTTAAATAAAAGAACTAAAACCCCTGCGTCTACCCATTTGTTACATACTGGTTTCAACATTCCAGATTATGTGTGTGTGATCCATTATATTTCCCAAAGTTATTTTTTGTTATTATCTTGCTTAGGTTAGTTTTAACTGAGTTTCTGTCCCTGTAACCAAAAGGGTCTTGATCAATATATCTGGCACACAATAGCACATTCATATGTAATGGAAAAGAAGCTGAGTGTTGCAATAGGCAGTACCATATTTACACTCTTAAGTGGCCATTTCATTGCAGAAAAATTTTCATTTCAGAAAAATCATTAACAATATTAAACTGATTTTGTTAATACAAATTGTATTGGGTTTGTAGTTTATTTATACTTAATATGTATATTTGCTTTTACAGTTTTATAAAAACTATCCTCCAAGCTAGGCTTTACAGTACGGGAACCAAGAACTTCCAGATGTACAAACTGGATTTAGAAAAGGTAGAGGAATCAGAGATCAAACTGCCAACATCCACTGGATCATAGAAAAAGCTAGAGAATTCCAGAAAAACATCTACTTCTGCTTCACTGACTATGCTATAGCTTTTGATTGTGTGGATCACCTCAAATTGTGGAAAATAGTATATCACCTTACCTGCCTCCTGAGAAACCTATATGCAGGTTAAGAAGCAACAGTTAGAACCGGACATGGAACAATGGACTGGTTCAAAATTGGAAAAGGAATACATCAAGCTGAATATTGTCACCCTGCTTATTTAACTTATATGCAGAGTACATCATGTGAAGCTCAAGCTGGAATCAAGATTGCCAGGAGAAATATCAATAATCTCAGATGTGCAGAT
The DNA here is from genome assembly GCF_042477335.2 of Ovis canadensis. Classification (NCBI taxonomy): domain Eukaryota; kingdom Metazoa; phylum Chordata; class Mammalia; order Artiodactyla; family Bovidae; genus Ovis; species Ovis canadensis. Next base: position 209,089,211 of record NC_091245.1, read on the forward strand.
GACACCACCCTAATGGCAGAAAGCGAAGAACGAAAGAGCCTCTTGATGAAGGTGAAAGAGGAGAGTGAAAAAGCTGGCTTAAAACTCAACATTCAGAAAACAAAGATCAAGGCATCCAGTGCCATCACTTCATGGCAAATACCTGGGGGACTGAGCTACTGAACAGCAACAACAAATAAGTGTAAAATTTATATTATATACAGTTTTATGTTTTCTCATATTTAAGTAATAACATAAATCATTTAAGTCAACAAAGGGAGTCTACAATAATTTTCTCCCTTATAAGTGGTCTGTCCTGAAATCAAGATTGAGAATATATTCTATTGGCGAGTCTAGGAAAAATAGGAACTCTCATATATTACTGGTAGGAATGCAAAATGTACAATTACATACATAGGGGCAATTTCCCTGTGCCTTTAACCTTTGAGATTTATGCCAGATATAACTTTTAGAATCTATGCCAAAGATATAAACAAGCAAAACATAAACTTTCTATGTACAAAGGTGTTTACCACGGCACTATTTGCAATAGAAAAAGACTGGACACAGACAAAATGTCCATGAAGAGGGGACTGGCTGAATATCCTATGGCATCACTACACACTAGAGTACCATGCATCTGTAAAAAGGAATAAGCAGGATCTCTACAGACTAATAGGAGAAAGCAATGGCACCCACGCCAGTACCCTTGCCTGGAAAATCCCAGGGACGCAGGAGCCTGGTAGGCTGCAGTCTATGGGGTCGCAGAGAGCCGGACATGACTGAGCGACTTCCCTTTCATGCATTGGAGAAGGAAATGGCAACCCACTCCAGGGTTCTTGCCTGGAGAATCCCAGAAACAGGGAAGCCTGGTGGGCTGCCATCTACGGGGTCGCACAGAGTCGGACACGACTGAAGCAACTTAGCAGCAGCAGCAGCAAAGGGAAATACTACTGTGAAAATAATTTTCCTTATATTTTTAAGAAGAAATAACATAGGGACAAACCAAACACTAATAAAAACTGGTTTCTGTGGGGAAGATAAAAGGAAACGTGGAGGGAGCAGGGATGAAAATATTTGTTTACTGTATCTTTTTACATAGGTTGAGTTTGGAATTATGTCAATATTTTACATAATTAAAAATCAAAACAGAAAAGAACATTTCTTAAAAATAAAATAAATGAAAACAAATAAACTGAACTGTACATCAAGTTGGTGGCATAACTACATAGAGAAATACCTCAAATAACTTCAAAACAGAATATTGATTATAAATCGCTCATGGAATATATTATAAGGACAAAAACTCCCAAAGATAAATTCTATTTGTTAGTCTTACTGTTAGTACTAATATTGGTGTCATTATTAGTGTAGCTATTATAGGTATATCGTAACATAAAGCAAATAAGTGATTATTCTAATATTGTGAAGAGCAAGATTTTTAGTAGAGGAAAAATACAAGCATAAAATAGAAAAAGTAGGCAAAAATCCATAGTTTTCCATTTAAATTATAATATTAGCATAAACACATTATGTTTTTCTCTAATTACTGTATTATTATCTCTAAATACCATTTCCAAAAAAAGGAACCAGGGATACTAGGGAAAATGGCTGATTCTAACAGGAGCAAGAAATGTATGAGAGTTTCCAGTATCTGTTGTGACAAAAAAATAGAAATTTACCAAAGATTAATCTGCTTTATTGACTATGCCAAAGCCTTTGACTGTGTGGATCACAATAAATTGTGGAAAATTCTGAAAGAGATGGGAATACCAGACCACCTGACCTGCCTCTTGAGAAACCTATATGCAGGTCAGGAAGCAACAGTTACAACTGGACATGGAACAACAGACTGGTTCCAAATAGGAAAAGGAGTACATCAAGGCTGTATATTGTCACCCTGCTTATTTAACTTATATGCAGAGTATATCATGAGAAATGCTGGGCTGGAAGAAGCACAAGCTAGAATCAAGATTGCCGGGAGAAGTATCAATAATCTCAGATATGCAAATGACACCACCGTTATGGCAGAAAGTGAAGGGGAGCTAAAAAGCCTCTTTATGAAAGTGAAATAGGGGAGTGAAAAAGTTGGCTTAAAGCTCAACATTCACAAAACGAAGATCATGGCATCTGGTCCCATCACTTCATGGGAAATAGATGGGGAAACAGTGGACACAGTGTCAGACTTAATTTTGGGGGGCTCCAAAATCACTGCAGATGGTGAATGCAGCCATGAAATTAAAAGGCGCTTACTCCTTGGAAGGAAAGTTATGACCAACCTAGATAGCATATTTAAAAGCAGAGACATTACTTTGCCAACAAAGGTCCGTCTAGTCAAGGCTATGGTTTTTCCAGTGGTCATGTATGGATGTGAGAGTTGAACTGTGAAGAAAGCTGAGCCCCGAAGAGTTGATGCTTTTGATGGTGTTGGAGAAGACTCTTGAGAGTCCCTTGGACTGCAAGGAGATCCAACCAGTCCATTCTGAAGCAGATCAGCCCTGGGTGTTCTTTGGAAGGAATGATGCAAAAGCTGAAACTCCAGTACTTTGGCCACCTCATGTGAAGAGTTGACTCATTAGAAAAGACTCTGATGCTGGGAAGGGTTGGGGGCAAGAGGAGAAGAGGATGACAGAGGATGAGATGGCTAGATGGCATCACCGACTTGATGGACGTGAGTTTGAGTGAACTCCGGGAGTTGGTGATGGACAGGGAGGCCTGGCATGCTGCGATTCATGGGGTCGCAAAGAGTCGGACACAACTGAGCGACTGTACTGAACTGAATATGGTTATATTGGAAGAATAAAGGAGTTAGCTTAAAGGGCTCTCACTGGCCTTAAAAGAGTCAGTTTGAGCATCAAAAAGAATAATGATTATACCTGAGTTAATTTGATATAGACACACACACAAGTTCATAATGATACTAAAAACATTTCATTGGCACCATTGGAGGTTGCTAGAGTACCAATCCATTACCATGAAAACTGATAATTTAGATTAAGGAATCAAACAAGTATCTTTCCCTACCTGTGCAAACTGTAGTTCAGGGCCAGTGAATGCAATTTATTTACAGAAGAATTCCAGCTAATGCAAAACAAATGGTCATATTACAAAATCACCATTTTCTAACTCTTAACAAAATAATTGACCTAGACAATGAATATTAATGCTTGATAAACTATTAACAAAATACTGATGGGAACATTTATAATGGAAGGATCTGGCCAACATACCACCACAACCACTATAGAAACTAGTAGAACAACCAAATATAATGTGATTCATGGTGCAAGACAACAGAAAGTAAAAAAAATTTTCTTCAAAAAACAAAGTGAAACTGAATTTAATTAAGCTTCTAAATTTAATCACCAATTTATAATCGGTACAATGGACATGGGAACAATATCAAGAACATAAACAACAACATAAAGATGCAAATCAGCCAAATGCAAAATGTAGGAAATTCTACTGAGCAAATGGCCCAGTGTCTCCAACTGTTTTATGGCATGCAAGATGAGGGTGGAGAGAGAGGAAGAATCAGGAGAAAATGTTAGAAAATAACTGAGATTTAAGACACAAAACAACCAAATGTAACATGAATAGGCTGTTTGGATGCTAACTTGAACAAATTAAATATAAGACGTTTTTGAAGTAATCAGGAAAATGGACAGGATATTAGAGAATACTGAGTCACTATTAATTTTATTAAGGATGATAATATCATTGTTATAGTTTTAAAACCCTTATTATTAGAGATACATACTGAAAAATCTAGAATTGAAACTCTAGAATGCTTGATTCTTTAAATATTCATACAAACAACAATAATGTTGAGGAAATAGGTGAAATTAAATTGGCAAAATGCTGAAAATTATTGAAGCTATGTAATGAATATATAATTGCTAATTGTAGTATACTTTGTGTTTGACATTTCTCATAATAAAAAATTTAGTAAAATAATTATTATATGATTAAAATAAGGATCCTATACTTTATTCAATTTTCAGAAACTTTAAAAAATTATATTCACTTTTGTTTGATTGTTTTACAATACTGGTTTGATTTCTGCCATACACCAACATGAATTAGTCATGGTGTACATATGTCCCCTCCCTCATGAACCTCCTTCCCACCTCCCACCATTTCCTACCCACTCTAGGCTGTTACAGAGTCCTGGTTTGAGTTCCTTGAGTCATATAGCAAATTTCCATTGGCTGTTTCACATATTGTAGTGTATATGGTTCCTTGCTACTCTCTCCACTCATTTCACCCTCTCCTTCCCTTCCTCTCCCCCGCCCTTGTCCATAAGTCTGCTCTCTATGTCTGCATCTCCACTGCTGCCCTGTCAACGGGTTCATCAGTACCACCTTTCTAGAATCCACGTATATCTATTAACATACATGATTTGCTTTTCTCTTTCTTACTGACTGACTTTGTATAATAGGCTCTAGGTTCATCCGCTTCATTAGAACTGACTTGAATGTGTTCCTTTTTATGGCTGAGTAGCTTCCCTGATAGCTCAGTTGGTAAAGAATCCGCTTGCAATGCAGGACATCCCAGTTTGATTCCTGGGTCAGGAAGATCCCCTGGAGAAAGGATAGGCTACCCACTCCAGTATTCTTGGACTTCCCTTGTGGCTCAGGTAGTAAAGAACCCACCTGCAATACGGAGACCTGAGTTCGATCCCTGAGTCGGGAAGATTCACTGGAGAAGGGAAAGGCTACCTACTCCAGTGTTCTGGCCTGGAGAACATGGACTATGTAGTCCATGGGGTCGCAAAGAGTCGGACACGACTAAGCGCCTTTCACTTTCACAGTGTTCCATTGTACCACATTTTCTCTATCCACTCATCTGTCAGTGGACAACTCTTGATGCTGTAAAGCCTCTTGATATAAATTAAATCAACATCTAGCAATATTAGTGAGGGTCCATAGGGAAATGTACCACTATCTTCCAATTTCCTCAAGCAAATTTCTTTCCCTGTCTCTGAATCCACTGTTAGGTTCTATAATTATTTCATCTATTATATTTATTATACCTACCTTATTATGTCAAGAATAAAAGCATGGATTTTTAGATTCAGAAACACTTTGTTTCAACCCCAGACCTTACTAATTATCCATATAACCTCAGGAAAAAAAATAATTAAACTTTCTAAGCTTTAGTTTTTCTCATCTGTAAAATGAGCAGAGATTTATCTGTTTTCTTTCAATCTAAAATACTTAATATCTGAATAAGAATCCTCCATATTACATTCCTTTTGTTATTCTCTCTCTAAATGGCAGTAAAATTTACCTTTATCAATTGTCATTGTATAAACTCTTTCCAGAACAAAAAATCCAACTTTCTCCTAATATTTACTCAAAATTCAAAATTAAGAATGGGACTGTTCTCTGCCAATTAGCTCCTCTTTTCTTCTGTTTTTTCTTTATAGTTTATCTATCTATGTTATTGAAGTATATTTACTATGTTGTGGTCATTTCTGGCATATAACAAAGTAATTCAGGTATATATACACACACACATTTGTGTATACATACATATACACACATATTCTTTGCAGCCAAAGATGGAGAAGCTCTATACAGCTGCAAAAACAAGACCAGGAGCTGACTGTGGCTCAGATCATGAGCTTCTTATTGCCAAATTCAGACTTAAATTGAAGAAAGTAAGGAAAACCACTAGACCATTCAGGTATGACCTAAATCAAATCCCGTATGATTATACAGTGGAAGTGAGAAATAGATTTAAGGGACTAGATCTGATAGAGTGCCTGATGAACTATGGACGGAGGTTCATGACATTGTATAGGAGACAGGGATCAAGACCATCCCCTAAAAAAAGAAAAGCCAAAAAAGCAAAATGGCTGTCTGGGGAGGCCTCACAAATAGATGTGAAAAGAAGCGAAACAAAAAGCAAAGGAGAAAAGGAAAGATATAAGCATCTGAATGCAGAATTCCAAAGAATAGCAAGTAGAGATAAAAAAGCCTTTCTCAGTGATCAATGCAAAGAAATAGAGGAAAAGAACAGAATGGGGAAGACTAGAGATCTCTTCAAGAAAATTAGAGATCCCAAGGGAATATTGCATGCAAAGATGGGCTCGATAAAGGACAGAAATGGTATGGACCTAACAGAAGCAGAAGATATTAAGAAGAGGTGGCAAGAATACATGGAAGAACTGTACAAAAAAGATCTTCACGACCCAGATAATCATGATGGTGTGATCACTCACCTAGAACCAGACATCCTGGAATGTGAAGTCAAGTGGGCCTTAAAGCATCACTATGAACAAAGCTAGTGGAGGTGATGGCATTCCAGCTGAGCTATTTCAAATCCTGAAAGATGATGCTGTGAAAGTGCTGCACTCAATATGCCAGCAAATTTGGAAAACTCAGCAGTGGCCACAGGACTGGAAAAGGTCAGTTTTCATTCCAATCCCAAAGAAAGGCAATGCCAAGAATGCTCAAACTACCACACAATTGCACTTATCTCACACACTAGTAAAGTAATGCTCAAAATTCTCCAACCCAGGCTTCAGCAATACATTAACCATGAACTTCCAGATGTTCAAGCTGGTTTTAGAAAAGACAGAGGAACCAGAGATCAAATAATCAACATCTGCTGGATCATGGAAAAGCAAGAGAGTTCCAGAAAAACAACTATTTCTGCTTTATTGACTATGGCAAAGCCTTTGACTGTGTGGATCACAATAAACTGTGGAAAATCCTGAAAGAGATGGGAATACCAGACCACCTAACCTGCCTCTTGAGAAACCTATATGCAGGTCAGGAAGCAACAGTTAGAACTGGACATGGAACAACAGACTGGTTCCAAATAGGAAAAAGAGTACATCAAGGCTGTGTATTATCACCCTGCTTATTTAACTTATATGCAGAGTACATCATGAGAAATGCTGGGCTGGAAGCACAGGCTGGAGTCAAGATTGCCAAGAGAAATCTCAATAACCACAGATATGCAAATGACACCACCCTTATGGCAGAAAGTGAAGAGAAACTAAAAAGCCTTTTGATGAAAGTGAAAGAGAAGAATGAAAATGTTGGCTAAAAGCTTAACATTCAGAAAACAAAGATCATGGCATCCGGTCCCATCACTTCATGGCAAATAGATGGGGAAACAGTGGAAACAGTGTCAGACTTTATTTTGGGGGGCTCCAAAATCACTGCAGATGGTGATTGCAGCCATGAAATTAAAAGATGCTTACTCCTTGGGAGAAAAGTTATGACCAACCTAGATAGCATATTCAAAAGCAGAGACATTACTTTGCCAACTAAGGTCCATCTAGTCAAGGCTATGGTTTTTCCTGTGGTCATGTATGGATGTGAGAGTTGGACTGTGAAGAAAGCTGAGCGCCGAAGAATTGATGCTTTTGAAGTGTGGTGTTGGAGAAGACTCTTGAGAGTCCCTTGGACTGCAGGGAGATCCAGCCAGTCCATTCTGAAGATCAGCTCTGGGATTTCTTTGGAAGGAATGATGCTAAAGCTGAAACTCCAGTACTTTGGTCACCTCATGTGAAGAGTTGACTCATTGGAAAAGACTCTGATGCTGGGAGGGATTGGGGGCAGGAGGAGAAGGGGCCAACGGAGGATGAGATGGCTGGATGGCATCATGGACTCGATAGACGTGAATTTGAGTGAACTCTGGGAGATGGTGATGGATAGGGAGGCCTGGCGTGCTGCGATTCATGGGGTCACAAAGAGTCGGACACGACTGAGAGACTGAACTGAACTGACCTGAATGTACCAGTACACACACACACACACACTCATACACACACACTACTACTACTTTACACACACACACACACACACACACCACATCTTTATCTACTTATTTGTTGGATGGACATTTAGTTTGCTTCCAAGTCTTGGCTACTGTAAATAGTTCCACTGTGAACACTGGGGTGCATATATCTTTTTGAATTAGCGTTTTCATCTTTTCTGGATATACGCCCTGGAGTGGGATTGCTGGATCACATGGCAACTTCTCGAACTGTTCTTAATGCTTAAAATATAGATTAGAATTGCTATTCTATTTTAGAATCTATATTAAGGAATCTATATAAGATCTAAATTAGATAGTGCTCTATGCTCCAGTAAGAAAACTACTCAATTCACCATACTATTTGTCAGGTTTCCAAGAAACTGACACTTTGTAATGAAACTTCCTTTCTTTGGTCAATAGACTAACCCCTAAAGCTATAGTCCTTGCAGGCTGATGCAACCTTATCATATCACAGGAGTCTGTATTTGAGCCCAAATGTAATGTTTGAAATGTGTGTGTGACTGGTATTTAACTACACATTTTAAGGTGAGTGAGAGGTCGTTTTGATCTGTGCATTCCAGCTACTACCGATCTGGTCGCTTAAGGATGAAGACTACATGTACTGACCTTATAACAGAAGACACTGATGGCTTCCCCTATAAACCAACCTAAAAGGACACATGGTCAATGCTATACCTATACCACTGCTTATCTACCCACAATAGGCTGACAGAGGGCTATCCATCCTTTGACTGGACTAGAAAGGACCCATTTTTCCCAAGGATCTTTCAACTGTTGGGAATTCCCTGGCAACCCAGTGGTTAGGACTCCACACATTCACTGTCAAGGGTTCATGTTCAATCTCTGATCAGAAAACTAAGATCATGCAAACCATGAGAAGCAGCCAAAAAAAAAAAATTAACTTAAAAAAAATAATCTTTCCACTATTGGGATAATTCCACCCACTCTCTTCCCCTCTAGCACAAAACTCTGCTTGGAGTGAGTAGAAACTAAAACCCGCTGAGCTTCTGTAGTTAGAGACCCTTCCTTTATCCTGGAAACATGGAGTTAGCAGCGATGGTTACATATACTTTACAGCACGTGTTTCTCTTCATAAATACCTACATCCTAAAAGACCCAAGATTTTCATGCTAATTTCATGTTAGAAAAGAGGCCATGTCAGATTAATACACATCCTTGACTCCCAGCTTGTCTATTTCTATTTTTCTGTTCTCGCTTTATGGAATAATTTCATCTCAGGCCTTCTAGAGAAATAGAAGTGTCTAAGGATTGCTATTTGTTTATATATCCCCATTTCCCATTCTGATAGTTCAGTTGGTAAAGAATCCAGCTGCAATGCAGGACACCCCGGTTCAATTCCTGGGTTAGAAACATCCACCAGAGAAGGGATAGGCTACCCACTCCAGTATTGTGGCCTGGAGAATTCCATGGACTATACAGTCCATGTGCAAAGAATCGGGCACAACTGAGCAGCTTTCACTTTCACTTCACTGTGCACTAGGTAGGTTTTTTTAATTCCCTAAGGACTTGGGACTTGGCTTCATCACAATTCTCCAAAGCATTGGGAACCATGTTCTGGCCCCAGTAGTTGCTCCATTAACACTGATGACTAACTGAGTTCTGTTTATTTTGCTCTGATTTTCTATTAAATAAATATAAAAAGGAAATGGAATACGGCCAACACTGAACAATATGACAAGAGAAGATATTTGGGTAAAAGCTCTTGGGGTATTGACGTGAAATCTCCGTCTATTTCCTGATTTTGATTGTTTAACGTCAGAGTCAGAACTTCATTTTTTCCTCATCTTTGTTTAATTACAGTCAATGATGTAGGGAATGTCTCAGATAATTGTGGTTTTCAAATTTTAAAAAACTGGATGTAACCGTACCATGTATTCTAACCTCTGTTTAACAAATCCCAAATGAAATGATGAACAGAAAAGTATATGACCACTCCCCTAATTATACTCCCAACCAGCTCACTGAACATGCTTAAATATTAAGGGTCTAAAACCAAATACATTCAGGAATTTGACATGAACATCTCTCTAAAATAATAGGAGCTAATTACTACCAGATATATCAATGTTTAAGTAAAATATCCTTTCTTATTTCCCTTTCAAATTCCACAAATACCTTAATAAAATAGATAATAAAATACAGAAATGATTCCTTAAATTCATAAAAGTCATAAACAAGTCTTTATTGGTTTCCTCATCTGCAAAATGAGAAGAAAAATGATAAACATCCAGAAATGTTTTTTGCAATGAAGAGCCAATTAAAATACTATAATTGTAATGGACTTGTGAAACTAAATATGATAAAAATATTTTAACAATTATTATAATTATAAAAATTATAATTCAGCAGTTGGGGAATAGAAAATTTTTCTTTTAGGACTCTTAATTAACTAACCGTATTACTGAGTTATCCAGCCATGTGTTTACTGGTAACTGCTCTGCAGACAGTACTAGGAGGTCTTGGAACTGCCGCCTAAGCTTGGCTGGTCATGATTTATCTCTGCCACTGACAGTCAAAGCAGCATGTGAATCCGGCTCAGGAAGAAAACCAGATGCCACCACATTTGAGGCCCCATTTCAATATACAGAATTGAATAAAAGAACTTGAAAATTATACTACTACTTTGCTCAACAGCCATTAAATCCTTAGGAGAATGCATAAATCTAATCTGGATTGTAAGGAAAATAGTTGGAACTTTTTATTCTTTTGTAAATTCCAAATTAGATTGAGACAATATAACATTACCATGAAGATCTTTGAAAGAAATGATGAATAATCCAGGCACCAAATGAAGATGAACCTCATTAATTAAAAGTAAAATTAACTACTAATAGAAGTTTCAAATCATTCGGGGAACTAAAGCAGATAAAAATTATGAATAAAAATTTAAATTTCCCAGGGAGTTTACAAATCTTCACTTATTGAGACATTTAAGAATAAAGCTTTTTTTTTTTTTTTTTTTGCAATTATCACATGGGATTATTTTGAATGAAGGCAATGGGCTTCCCTGGTGGCTCAGATGGTAAAGAATCAACCTGCAATGCAGGAGACCTGGGTTCAATCCCTAGGTTGGGAAGATCCCCTGGAGGAGAGCATGGTAACCCACTCCAGTATTCTTGCCTGGAGAATCCCCTTGGGCAGAGGAGCCTGGAGGGCTACAGTCCATGGGGTTGCAGAGTCAGACACTACTGAGCAACTATGCACAGAGCACAATGATTAGACTACAAAGGTACTTCAAATTATTTTCGAGTTAGTGTATTTTTTACCTTACATCTACAAAGTGGTATCAATCCTCTCAACTACTTATCATTCTATTTGGTAGACTTCCACAACTCTTAAACCAGAAAATAATCTTCTGAACTTTGTGCTTGATCAACTAGATTTAATCTAGAAGCCACTGCCTTCACTTTCTTTCATATTTTTTTTAATTTTTATTTTTACTTTATTTTACTTTACAATACTGTATTGGTTTTGCCATACATTGACATGAATCCACCACGGGTGTACATGTGATCCCAAACATGAACCCCCCTCCCACCTCCCTCCCCACAACATCTCTTTGGGTCATCCCCGTGCACCAGCCCCAAGCATGCTGTATCCTGCATCAGACATAGACTGGTGATTCGATTCTTACATGATAGTATACATGTTTCAATGCCATTCTCCCAAATCATCCCACCCTCTCCCTCTCCCTCATATTTTTTAAGGTAGTGATTACATTATTTTGCTTGAGAAAAATCCATCCTCCAATCCAAACCTATTTAATTTCAACACCCAATAAAAATACAAGTTAAGTTGCAGTATACTAATTGCTAACAAGACAAAGCTGAATGAGAAATTAAGATGTGTAGTTCCTGCCATTCAGAAGTCCACTATCCAATGGGAATACAAAGTCAATAGATACGATCAGTTCATTAGAAGAGCTGGCTTCCTAAGACTGAGAGAAGATACCAACTTTGTTGTCCTCCTTGCATGGAATTTCATGCCTACTTTGTCAAATCTCCCTTCTCCATTGTAAATATTTCAGGTAGCAACCTCAACTCCTGCATTCATCTTTGCATGCATGCATGCTCACTCAGTCGTGTCTGACTCTTTGTGACTGCAGGGGCTGTAGCCCACCAGGCTCCTCTGTCCATGGAATTTTCCAGGCAAGAAAACTGGACTGGGTTGCCACTCCCTACTCTGCTGCTGCTGCTGCTAAGTTGCTTCAGTTGTGTCTGACTGTGCAACCCCACAGACGGCAGCCTACCAGTCTCCCCCGTCCCTGGGATTCTCCAGGCAAGAGCACTGGAGTGGGTTGCCATTTACTCTAGTCATCTTTTAATAGTCTTAGCTGTGGGAAAGTCCAGTTCAATTTATAGTGTATCTTCAGTATCTTTTACTGTCTCTTAACCTTACACTTGTACTCCAAAAATAGTATCCCCATTTTATAGATGAAGAAGCTGACACACAGAGGAGTTAGGACTTACTGTAAAGATCACAGAGTCAGTAAATGGCAAAGCAGGGACACAAATCTGAGAAGTTTTCTGTTAGAACCTCTGCTGTTAACTTATGTACAGTACTATCTCTTCTGACTATTAACCAATTTAGTAAAATGATAGATATTTTAGAGTGGTACATTAAGTAGTGTTTTCGTACTGGTAATTATAATGGTATAGTAACCCAGAGAATGACTGTAATGGTTGAACTTATGATGCGCTGAAGACATTTGGAATTAAAAAAGGGACTGTGGTCTCCCCACCCCCTTCTCCCCGTATCACCTACAACATCCATATAGTTAGCATCATGGGCAAATTTACATTTCCCTAAAGGATATTTTCAACAATTTATTTTATGCAGTTACTTGGGTAACCACCTTCTCAACTTCCAGTCGATCAGCCAGTAATATTATACATACAATTCAAAGTAAGCACATTCTGCTTAAGACATTCCATATCCAAAATATTTTTAGATTATCAATGATTCAATATCTTCAGCTGCTGCTGCTGCTGCTGCTGCTAAGTTGCTTCAATCGTGTCCAACTCTGTGTGACCCCATAGACAGCAGCCCACCAGGCTCCGCCGTCCCTGGGATTCTCTAGGCAAGAACACTGGAGTGGGTCAATATCTTCAGAGATAAGTTTATATTTTTATAGAGTACTTCCTAGGGTGTGTTTCATGGAAAATTTGCCCCTTTAGGTTACTCCATGAAAAGAATATTCCTCAGTCACCTACATTTGAGAAACTGCACATATTGTTTCTCCTTGTTAAAGGTTTGAGATTCACATTAGCAGTATTTTATTTATTTATTTATTAGTTTTTTATTTCTTAAATTTTAAAATCTTTAATTCTTACATGCGTTCCCAAACATGAACCCCCCTCCCACCTCCCTCCCCACAACATCTCTCTGGGTCATCCCCATGCACCAGCCCCAAGCATGCTGCACCCTGCGTCAGACATAGACTGGCGATTCAATTCTTACATGATAGTATACATGTTAGAATGCCATTCTCCCAAATCATCCCACCCTCTCCCTCTCCCTCTGAGTCCAAAAGTCCGTTATACACATCTGTGTCTTTTTTCCTGTCTTGCATAGAGGGTCATCATTGCCATCTTCCTAAATTCCATATATATATGTGTTAGTATATTGTATTGGTGTTTTTCTTTCTGGCTTACTTCACTCTGTATAATTGGCTCCAGTTTCATCCATCTCATCAGAACTGATTCAAATGAATTCTTTTTAACGGCTGAGTAATACTCCATTGTGTATATGCACCACAGCTTTCTTATCCATTCATCTGCTGATGGACATCTAGGTTGTTTCCATGTCCTGGCTATTATAAACAGTGCTGCGATGAATATTGGGGTACATGTGTCTCTTTCAATTCTGGTTTCCTTGGTGTGTATGCCCAGCAGTGGGATTGCTGGGTCATAAGGTAGTTCTATTTGCAATTTTTTGAGGAATCTCCACACTGTTCTCCATAGTGGCTGTACTAGTTTGCATTCCCACCAACAGTGTAGGAGGGTTCCCTTTTCTCCACACCCTCTCCAGCATTTATTGCTTGCAGATTTTTGGATCGCAGCCATTCTGACTGGTGTGAAGTGGTACCTCATTGTGGTTTTGATTTGCATTTCTCTAATAATGAGTGATGTTGAGCATCTTTTCATGTGTTTGTTAGCCATCCGTATGTCTTCTTTGGAGAAATGTCTATTTAGTTCTTTGGCCCATTTTTTGATTGGGTCGTTTATTTTTCTGGAATTGAGCTGCATGGGTTGCTTGTATATTTTTGAGATTAGTTGTTTGTCAGTTACTTCATTTGCTATTATTTTCTCCCATTCAGAAGGCTGTCTTTTCACCTTGCTTATATTTTCCTTTGTTGTGCAGAAGCTTTTAATTTTAATTAGATCCCATTTGTTTATTTTTGCTTTTATTTCCAGAATTCTGGGAGGTGGATCATAGAGGATCCTGCTGTGATTTATGTCTGAGAGTGTTTTGCCTATGTTCTCCTCTAGGAGTTTTATAGTTTCTGGTCTTACATTTAGATCTTTAATCCATTTTGAGTTTATTTTTGTGTGCGGTGTTAGAAAGTGATCTAGTTTCATTCTTTTACAAGTGGTTGACCAGTTTTCCCAGCACCACTTGTTAAAGAGATTGTCTTTACTCCATTGTATATTCTTGCCTCCTTTGTCAAAGATAAGGTGTCCATAGGTGCATGGATTTATCTCTGGGCTTTCTATTTTGTTCCATTGATCTATATGTCTGTCTTTGTGCCAGTACCATCCTGTCTTGATGACTGTGGCTTTGTAGTAGAGCCTGAAGTCAGGCAAGTTGATTCCTCCAGTTCCATTCTTCTTTCTCAAGATTGCTTTGGCTATTCGAGGTTTTTTGTATTTCCATACAAATCTTGAAATTATTTGTTCTAGTTCTGTGAAAAATGTGGCTGGTAGCTTGATAGGGATTGTAGCAATATTTTAAATTGTGGGGAGAAATAAGCTAGATAAAACTATAGAACTTTGGTTAGAATTTCCAAAGTTTGTTTAACATGAGTATATTTTTCTCTTCATAAGTCTCTGATAAATTTGCATGGAATCCCATGGACGGAGGAGCCTGGTGGGCTACAGTCCATGGGGTTACTAGGAGTCGGACACGACTGATGCAACTTAGCAGCAGCAGCAGCAGTTTATTTCTAATGTGCCTTAAGACTGGATCACTCAGGCCATTGGCTGTCCCTGGAGCCAAACTGAGAATTTAGGAGACAAGTAGGAAGGGACCAGACTGGAGTAAGGAGGCTAAAACTCTACCTTGAGTCAATGCTTCTGGGTTCTTCAGCAGGTCATATTACTGCTCTTAGGAACAGGTTTTACATCTACAAATAAGAAAGTAACGTATACTGTGTGTGTGCATGCTCAGTCACTCAGTTGTGTCTGACTCTTTGCAGCCCCATGGATGTCTTTGTAGCCCACCAAGCTCCTCTGTCCAGGGAATTTCCCAGGCAAGAATACTAGAGTGGGTTGCCATTTCCTCCTCCAGAGGATCTTCCCTATTAGAGATTGAATCTGATTCTCTTGCATCTCCTGCATTGACAGGCAGATTCTTTACCAATGATGCCACCTGAAAAGCCCATAGTACACTAATGATTTTTAAACTCTTTGTTTTTTTAGCCAAGAAATGCTCCGTGCAAAGGAATCTTACCTGAACGTGAAGCTGTTAATACTACATATTTGTGATGAGGAAAAGAATAAGGTCTGCAGCTCTCCCTAATCAGACCTTCATTTCTATCCCTCAGAACAGTATGAAACTAATAAACTATAATTTCCATCATCCCTTATAATCCTAATTAATTCTATGCTTTAAACATGGCTCCCTGCCTATGTAACAAAAAAAAAAAATCTGAGGATATTTAAAAGCTGTGAGACACTGAAATGAATGAATAGTGGTTAGATGGGATTTTATCCCTTTGGAACTTTTTCAGAATAAGCATATCAGCTTGACATATGAGGGTTTTTTAAAAAATATGAGCCAAAACTCTATTTGGCCTGTTAAATGTGCAGTGACACCATCCAAATATATCTAGGGCACTCTTGTCATCATGAATCACCCCCACCTTCTATCAAAGCTCCTGAATCACTCGAACAAGAGACCACAATCATATGACAACAGCAAACTCAGAATTTCCTCCAAAGTAGATTCCCACAAAAGCCAAATCAACATATTCCTAGACAGGAAAGAAAGCTTATTGAGTGTCCTTTAGGATTTCTGCCTAAATGTGATCAAGACCATCCTATGCAGAATGAGTGTGCCTTGGGACACTTTAGAGGAAGTGCCCAAGCCAGGATGCTGAGGTGACCAAATGGCTGGGAACTGATTGAAGGAAACAACCCTTAGGGAAAAGGAATGGTTTACATTAACCGCCGTCAACTCCAGGCGGGGCAGAGTCCATGCTCACAAATGTTCTTGGTCAGAGCCCTGCCTGTGTCACCCACGGTCATTTCTCCTGAGAAACAAGAATTTGTGTGGATTTTCATCCAAACCTGCCCTTCTCTGCTGCCTACAAAACTGATGTGTGTGCAGAAAGCTAGATTTGCTTGTGCTCTAATGGTCTGACCACTCAGCATGGTCCCAGTTCACAAAGCTCGACACTCATCGCCACTGGGACTCACCTTTGGTCTCCATGGCAATGCAGACTCCGACAGCAGAGGCACCCTGTCTCCTTTTGCTGGTAACGGGCAGATGCCTCCAGGTCCAGGTCAGAATACAATGAGAGACAAAGGTGAGCTTTTCTTTGTAAGTTTGTATTTTCCAGAGAAACCAAAGCAACAGGATGTGTGTGCGTGCACGCATATGTAATTTATTATAAGGAATTGGCTTGCATGATTATGGAGGCTGAGGAGTTCTAAAATCTGCAGTCTGAAAGCTGGAGGCCCAGAAAATCCAGCAGTGTAGTTCTGAGAACCAGAAGGTGGATCATGTAAGCTCCAGTCAAGGGCAAGGAAGACCAATATTCAAGCTCAACCAGTCAGGCAGACAGAGTAAACCCCCCATTCCTCTACCTTTTCATTTTATTCAGGTCCTCAACAGATTGGCCAATGACCACCCACATTAGTAAGGTAATCTGTTCCACCAAGCCCACTGACTCAAATGCCAGTCTCATCTAGAAACACTCACAGGCATACCCAGAAGTAATGTTTAATCTAGCACCCAGTGTCCCAATCAAGACGACACATAAAATCAATCATCACAAAGCCCCACCTCAAAAGCTTAGTTTCCTACCTAACCAACCTCCCGTCAAGGGAAATGCTAATGAGCTTTCCTGCTAGGGCCAAGTGACCCAAGAGACTGGCTCCTTGGAACAGCATATGGACCACTCAAAGAAGCTGCTATTAACTACCACCTATTATCCAGATCAGTGGTAAAGAATCCACCTGCCAGTGCAGAAGACTCAAGAGAATAGGGTTCGATCTCCGGTCGGGAAGATCCCCTGGAGTAGGAAATGGTAACCTACTCCAGTATTCTTTGCTGGGAAATTCCATGGACAGATGAGCCTGGTGGGCTACAGCCCATGGGGTCCAGAGTCAGACACAACTAAGTGACTGAGCACAACATTATTCAGATCAACACTTTACTCTCAGGCACTCATTAAAGGATTCTCACAACCCTGACATTTTTAAGAAGCTTCACACTACAATCCTCCTCAGAGTTAGGCACCAGCTTTGCCTGCATATCCCAAAGGTCCTCCATTCCAGCCATCCTTCCCTAACTCAAAATCCCAAGCAAGTAATTCCCCCATAGCAGCAGCATTCGAACCTAAAGTTCTAACACTAAAACCACCCTCCAAATTGAAGAGGTTCCAGGCCTACAAGAAAAGGGAACCTAAGATGGAGACATAGATAACAGCACTACTGCTGACCTCATGAATATCTAGCACCATGACCCTGAGAATATCCAAAAGGCAGCCTTCAGCATCATCCTCTGGGACAGGCCCACAGCAGCTCATTTGCTTACAAACCAAACTCATTACTTTCTGTGTTAGGCCTCTGAGTTTCCATATCTCTTGCTTGATAACCTAGCTCATATATTTATGCTTTTCATTTTGTAACACATCAGACTCTTACTTTCCTTTCTCCTCAAGTGCACAATGCACCCCTAGCTTCTGTTTTTACCTTGAATACTTTGCCTCTTTGGTTTTTAATTGGATTACATTCTGGTTATTCCAAGAACAGACAATCCCTTAGCCTGCCTGAAGTTTGCAGCACATACCTGCCTGTTCCTTCAAGATATATTAAGTAGTCTATTGGCAATTCATGGCAGCAAAACTCCATTGTCCACCAAGCCTGTTCACCCATGAAACCCCTCATTTCCAGTCCTGAGAGAAGAGCTAAGAACAAGTCTCTGCCCAAACTTCAGCTCTATTTTTGTGAGTAATCAGCTTTTCTTTGGGAAATAGTTCTAAAATATAAAATTAATGCTGAGAAGACTTCTTGATACTACTATAATTGCCTGATGAAAAACTTCCTTTAGCAACCCCCCAAAGAATAGGATTGCCCTGTCCTCTTTGAAATACTCGTTCAAAGTCAACATATCCAAAATTGAACTCAACTCTCTGCCCCCAAATATAGCCCTCCTTTCTTGTTCTCTCTCATTAAATAGCACACTTTTTTTCAAATTGCCTACAAAAGACTCTTGAGTCCTTCTATTCTCTTCCTTCTCTCTCATTCCAAATATCCGGTCACCTTATCTATCAATTCTGTCTCCTATATCTCCCTCAAATCTACTCACCTCCTTATTTCAGGCAACAAAATCTTTTCCTAAAAGATTATTTAAAATGTCACAACCAAATCCTGCTTTCCATTTCTATCTGTTCCTGCTTCACCTGAAATGAAGCAACTAAGGTAATCATGATGTAACTAACGTAATCTTTCTAAAACAAATATATCTTCTGTTCAAAATACTTACATATCTCCCTATTATGCTTAGAATAAATGCCATACTCCTTAACAGGATATACAAGCTAGTCATGATTCAGGCTTTACTTTTCTCTCCACCTTTATTTCTCCCCACTCCTCTCCTATCACCATATAACACTCCCTGAGTGAGTCACATTTTTTCACCATTGGGACTTTGCACATACTGTTTCTGCTTCCTGAAATATTCTCCCTTCCCTGCCATCTATTCACCTGTCCAACACTACTCATTATTCAAATATCAGTTTCACCTCTACTTCTTCAGGACATCTCCTCTACACCATCCCAATGCACCTCCAAACCTGGCTAAATGAACTTCCTGTGTGTTCCCATTATACCACTGGATTAAAGCTATGGTAGTACTTATCCTACCGTATCAGGAATTACTTGTAATTTTAATCACCTCTCACCCCTAATGAGTTAAGAACAATTTCTTACTCCCTGCTTCATCCCTGGCATCTCAAAGAGTATCTGCATCAAATAAGCACTCAATTAAAGAAAAAAGTTGGTGAATAAATGGATGTTGACATTCACCTCCTAGAGACTGCCCATAATGATCACTGAAACCTGACTTCACCACTGTAAGAGGAGTTGGACAGGGTCACACTGGGTAATTTGCTCTAAGGACAGGATTTACTGAAGGCAGACTAGCATGTTTATTTCTAAGAATTATGATTAGTACTTCCTCTTCAGGTATTGGAAGACACACCACTTAGGGATGAATCTAAGTCCAAGGCAGTGCCTAGACTTGATGTTCTAGAAAATGCAATCAGTTGCCTAATCCTGATGGAATGTTGACTAGATCACACTTCTGAATTTTTTCATTATTCATAAATTAGGAAAAAATGTACATTATTCTCTTCCCTACTTTAAAATATATCCAGCCTGGAGAAATTAAGGAGAGCACCAATTCAAAAACAATCTGGTTCTACTATGAAATACTGTGGCTTCCCAAGTGGTGTAGTAGTAAAGAACCCACCTGCCAATGCAGAAGAAGTAAGAGACGTGGGTTGGATCCCTGGGTCAGGAAGATCCTCTGGAGGAGAGCATGGCTCTCCACTCCAGTATTCTTGCTTGGAGAATGCCATGTACAGAGGGGCCTGGCAGGCAACAGTCCATAGGGTTACAAAGAGTCGGACATGACCGAAGCGACTTAGCATGTAAGCATGAAATATTTTCTCTAAACTCCCCTATTTTATATGATGAGCTACTTAATGATACAACTCAGGAATATGCCTCCTGAAATACCACAGAATACAGCATTGCTCTGAATTTTTGACAGTACCTTGGTATGATATATCAGCAATTCATTACCTAGCTCTGAAAGATTGAAGATCAGTAACTAAATCATATAAGTGCTTATCAAGTAATTATGTTATTAAAATGACATAAATCAGTCAGTGCATATCTCGCTTTTGTCTCAGTCTCTTTGTCTTCTCCATTTAACTAGTCAAAACACTATTTTCAGCACCATTGTCAGGAATTAAGAAAGCTATATTTAAATAATGTTAATAGGAGTGACATAAACCTGCACGAAGTAATCACTGAAGTCTAAGACTACACTCCCTTCAAGTTAGCAAGGAAAAATAGGCAGCAGCAGCCTGAACTTGGAATTCTAAAGCTTTTGTTACAAAGCAGCAACATTTATACGTTATATATCATTTTTTCCCTTATCACTGGAACGTCTTACTCTTATTTTTACTCTCATATGATTAACATTTATCAAGAACAAAAATAATCAAAAAGTAAAGAATACACTCATGGAGCCCTATAAAGGCTAGTGTATTTTTATTTTTCATCATCAATTAGAATTGTAAAATGGTGTTTTTACTTTTTCAAGTTTAATTCAGAAATATTTGAAATTCTAATTTTCAACTGAATTTGAGTTTGGGGCGGTTTTAAGGAAATGACCTTTAAAATGACCAAAGAAAGTATTTCCCAAAAGTCATTTATTTAGATTTCCTAACTGTGGTAATAACTTCCAAATTAGATTTAGAGAAATAGAATGTGTGTGTGTTTGGGGGTCGGGGAGCAGGGAAGGAAATAACACTGACTTAGAAGTCTGTCCTTCAGGGAAAAGAACCCTACCCACACTCAGAAAGCCATTTTCTGACCATTTAAAACCAACTGGAAAATGCCAAGACACTTTTCAAGACAGCTATTAGAAATGCAAACAGAAAGTTGTCTCTGACTCTCATAAGCAAAGTAAACAAAACAATGCACTTTCTAGAAGATATTTTGTTAGTTAAAAAAAAAAAAAAGCCTATCTTGCTTCAAAAGTATTTCAAAGATGATCTACTGGCCTATGGATAGTTATTGCCGGGAAAGATGAGGCTCACAGATGAAAGAACATTCAATTTGTCCAGAAGGAAGTCATTAGAACTTCTTTGGTAAGTACAATTTCAGTGCAGAGGATAGTGAGAAAGTAGCTGAGAGAAGGTCAAGAAGAAAGTCAGAGGTGAGGAAGTGATTCAAACCTCTGATGGGTTTGGAATAGACTGAAGGAAAGGTTTTTAGTTGAAGAATGAAGAAAAGTTAATGGATTGGGGGTGGGGCGGAGTTTAATAAGAGTAAAAGGGAATTAAAGTTAAAAGATAAAGGAGAGTTTCCAAGAAAAGTTATGGGAAAGGAATATCACAGGGAGAAATTTATTCATCCAGAATTCTAGAAAAATAAAAAGCAGGAATATGAAGGTACAAATAAGAGGAAAGACAGAATTAAATCAGATAGAAAATAAAAGCAGCATAAAGGAATAAAGAAAAACAGAAAGGTAGGATGAAGAGAGACTATTCTGGAGAACTTAACAATGTCTTAAATGAGAATCTTTTAAAAAGTAACAGTAAAAACTATAAAATTTTGGTAGCGAGTTGGAGGAAATGGTAAAAGGTCTTGGGCTAAAGTTAAGGGAAGCAAGTGGAATAGGGGTGTACTGCTGTACATGATTGCAACAAAAGCTGCAACAGAAAAGAACAAACCGTTACTGAAGGGTTTTGTCCAGAAAAATGCACTTCCACCCCCCCACACAAAGGGAAAACAAAATGCAAACAAGTAGATGAAATAATGACAGTCCAAAGCTAGGGGTGGGTAAAGCAAACAGGAAGACAAAATGAACAAGACATTTTTGATAAGAAAAGAGGAACTCTTCATGCAGTGCGCAGAGGTTAGGGATCAACGGAACGGACACGCACATTCAGGGCAGAGAGCAACAAGGATTAAACTTTCCCGAAACACACAGTTATTAAGTTCAACTTGTTGGTCACTCACTCAGTCATGTCTGACTCTTTGTGACTCTATGGACTGCAGCACGCCAGGCTTCCCTGTCCTTCACTATCTCCTAGAGTTTTCTCAACCTCACGTCCATTGAGTTGGTGATGCCATCCAACCATCTTATCCTCTGCTGCCAACTTACCTTGGGTAAAATCTTTCTAAACAAGAGAGAATTGACCATGACCTGTAACAATTTTCTCCCTTACAGGTTAAAATAGCTTGAAACATAGGGCACAATATCTCTGTACACTACTTCCCATGACAGTGTGTACTTTTCATCTGGTGTTTATAACAAACTTATCATATATCTCCAGGATGAACAAAGTCAAAGAGCAATTTCCTTTTCCTTTTCCTGCTATTAGTGTTTACTCATCTTTCTGGTTTATAACTGTTCAATTTTAAGCCTACAACCAAGGATTTTCAAAATGTTCCATAATTCAACACCTGAGTATTAAGTAATAAAGGAATGTCTTGGAACTCTTCCCTAATATTATAATACTACATAGATAGCCTGATATATGTTCATAAGAAACTTCTTTTCTATTTTAATATAACTTTATTTATTTTAAATGGAGGTTAATTACTTTACAATATTGTATTGGTTTTGCTATACATTGACATGAATCCATCATGGGTGTACACGTGTTCCCCATTCTGAACACCCCTCCCACCTCCCTCCCCATAACATCCCCCTGGGTCATCCCAGTGCACCAGCCCTGAGCATCCTATATCATGCATCAAACCTGGACTGGCAATTCGTTTCACATATGATAATATACATGCTTCAATGCCATTCTCCCAAATCATCCCACCCTCGCCCTCCCCCACAGAGTCCAAAAGACTGTTCTATACATCTACATCTCTTTTGCTGTCTTGCATACAGGGTTATCGTTACCATCTTTCTAAATTCCATATATATACATTAGTATACTGTATTGGTGTTTTTCTTTCTGGATACTTCACTCTGTATAATAGGCTCCAGTTTCATCTACCTCCTTAGAACTTATTCAAATGTATTTTTTTAATGGCTGAGTAATACTCCATTGTGTATGTGTACCACAGCTTTCTTATCCATTCGTCTGCTGATGGACATCTAGGTTGCTTCCATGTCCTGGCTATTGTAAACAGTGCTGCGATGAACATTGGGGTACACATGTCTCTTTCAATTCTGGTTTCCTCACTGTGTATGCCTAGCAGTGGGATTGCTGGGTCGTATGGCAGTTCTATTTCCAATTTTTAAGGACTCTCCACACTGTTCTCCATAGTGGCTGTACTAGTTTGCATTCCCACCAACAGTGTAAGAGGGTTCCCTTTTCTCCACACCCTCTCCAGCATTTATTGCTTGTAGACTTTTGGATCACAGCCATTCTGACTGGCATGAAATGGACATTTCATGTCAGAGAATTTGCATTTCTCTGACAATGAATGATGTTGAGCATCTTTTCATGTGTTTGTTAGCCATCTGTATGTCTTCTTTGGAGAAATGTCTGTTTAGTTCTTCGGCCCAGTTTTTGATTGGGTCGTTTATTTTTCTGGAATTGAGCTGCAGGAGTTGCTTATATATTTTTGAGATTAATTCTTTGTCAGTTGCTTCATTTGTTATTGTCATAAGAAGCTTCTGATAATCTACCTCTACCTTTTATCATTTTGTGAAGATGCTGACATCAACTTAAAAAGAAATTTTGTCACAATACTAGGACTTCACACACAAAACAGTACTAGGACTTCACACGTAGAGAGGTGGAAAGAATAAGGGGTTTTACACAGAGCAAATTCAAACCCCAGCTTTATGATGCAGGGCAAGTTTCCTGTCCCCTCTGAGCCTCAGTTTTATCATCTATAAATTTGGAGTAATAATATTTACCTGCTTGGTTGCTGTAATATTCACCTTCCCATTGTTGTAAAGGAGATAGCATAAAGTATGATTTATAAATTGCTTAGCAGAGAGTGCATACATGCTTAGTCACTCAGTCATGCAGTCATGAGTAGGCACTCCTAAATTACAATTATTATTGTTATTCACATTTCTGAGGCATAAGAATCTCATCTAGATGTAAGTTGTCTTGCTCTGGGTCACTCCATGAAATTGTTACCATTTCCTGAGGCCAACATAATATATTAGCCATTTTGTAGAAACAGATATGGTTTACTTTTTGGAACATAATTCAATTTTCAAAGTTTAATTTTAATGTTATTCATAGTTGGTGATGGACAGGGAAGCCTGGCATGCTGCAGTCCATGGGGTCGCAAAGAGGCGAACACGACTGAGGGACTGAATTGAACCTATAGTGTAAAATCAGGTCTCTTTTATCTTTAGGCTATTCTCTTCATTTCTTTCTCTGCTCTCACCACAGCTAATAAACTGTAAATATCTTATTATTTTATTTTCATATATTATGCCTTAAAAGTATTAAAAATGACTAAATCTTGAACATAGTGAACCCCTGTTTTGATGACTTCTAACTCATCAGGCTTCTAACTGATGAGTTAAGTCAATGCTTGTTTACAAATATATATATATATACAAAAATACATTTAATATATATTAATATAGTACATTAGGATACTATATGGGCTTTCCTGAGACACAGCAGGTAAAGAATCCACTTGCAATGCAGAAGACAAAGGAGATGCAAGTATGATCCCTGGATTGGGATGATCCCTTGGAGCAGGAGATGGCAACCCACTCCAGTATTCTTGCCTGGAAATTCCAGAGGAGCCTGGTGGGCTATAGTTTATGGAGCTACAAAGAGTAGGACATGACTGAGCACACACAGGAGGACACGAGTATACTATATACGTGCTACATCCATTATGAATGTTTATCATTATTATATGTAAGATACATAATATTTTAACCACTTTCTTATATACTATCAGTATGCTAAAATGTCATTTAAACATTTGTGTTTAGGGAAAAAAACCACCTTTTCAGAAACTCAGACATTCTATTTCTGGCTTTGATCACCTTTTATAATGTAATGGCACTTAGAAAGAGGCACACTGAACTTCCCGTTTGGCTTCAAGGTGCAGAATGACAGATTCTCGCCTAAGAGTGAGCAGAACCAGGGGAGGCTCAAGCAAATGGAGAAGAGGCAGCAACAAAGAGGCCAGAGACTCGGGGCTCAGGAACGACCAGACGCATGTCCCCAGCTTCACAGTGACACCAAGAACCACCTTTGCTAACAAGACTTTCAAGGTTTCTGACAAGCAGGAATAGTCCTTCCCTTTCCCACACTTCAGTAACAGTTGACATCTCTGTTAGCACATTTGTCACTTATGTGTGACAACTGTCTTCTCAGGAGACGATTTGAGTTACTGAATAGCAGGGACCATGTTGTTTTCTCTTAGAGAAGATGTTCAATACCCTTTGGAGGAATGAATTCTTAGCATCAACATGACCTGACTAATGGGTAACCGGTAACTTCCTTCTAGCCAAACACAGTGGCCTTGCCTCATACTCTAAAGTATTTGACACTCAGACCCCTTCAGAAATCACTTCCTCCCTTACTTTTTGTGGCATATCCTACCCAGGTTTTCTGTATACTTGTTTGTCCATTGATCTATTGATCCTTTGTATCCTTCAGCTGACTCTTCTACCATCTCCCGTTCCCTAACTTAGAGAACAGACAAGCATTTACCCCTCTGCCCAGCTAACAGCTTTTGTTAGACACTCTCAGCTTCTATGGACTTCCCTAGTAGCTCAGCTGGTAAAGAATCCACCTGCAATGCAGAAGACCCTGGTTCAATTCCTGGGTCAGGAAGATCCCCTGGAGTAGGGATATTCTTGGGCTTCCCCGGTGGCTCAGATGGTAAAGAATCCACCTGCAATGAAGGAGACCTGGGTTCGACCCCTAGGTTGGGAAGATCTTTTTGAGAAGGGTATGGCAACCCACTCCAGCATTCTTGCCTGGAGAATTCAATGGACAGTGGAGCCTGGTGGGCTACAGACCATGGGGTTGCAAAGAGTCGGACATGACTGACTAAGCATAGCTCAGCTTCAACAATCTCCTTTATGCTTATTACTCTGCAATCTACATCTTTAGCCCTAACCTCCTCACCAAGCTTTAGAGCGTCTCCACTCAAAGATACCTGCTTTCAAATTCAACATAGCTGCAAACAAAACTCCTTTTCTCTTCAAGAGAGCTTCTCATTTTTTGACCATGGCGTCACAGTTTTCTGCATCATTTTCTAGAGTATGTGTCATATATCCTTTCTTTCATGTGAGAAAGGGATACATGTTCAGTTAATTTGACGGAAAGAAGAGTTAAGTACAATTTAAAAAGTTTCTTTTCTTCAGGACTTCTCAGAGCCTTTTATATGCTAATGTGTATTATGAAATCTCCAAAATGAGGATTGAGCATATACTGTTTACAAATATATTTGATTATAGGACTCTTTCTGGAAGGTCCTCTCAGAAAGAACCAGCTGCACCGAAACACACATAAAATCTTATCTTAGTCATCTTTGACTTTCCTGTCATTTATTTATGCTATTTCCTGTATCTAAGTAGTTAACAGATACTAATAATTCTGAAATATCTCTTTTCTTTCCATTCCTGCTATTCATACACTAATGAATAATTCCCTGATCTAAGCTTCCAACATTTCATAACTTTAGAACAGTGTTTCTATTGAATCCTGTTCTCAGCCACCAGACAAAACTTCCTAAGCCATTGTTTTTATTATGCCATTTCCTTTGAAAATCTTCTGTTGCTCCCATGATCAAGTCAAACCCCAAACCTGGAACTTGTCATCCTATTCACAGGCCTATTCCTTCCATGCCTCTGAGTTCTTCATCCAACCAGGTCCTGCCATAATCTTTTATTAAACATAGCATGTGTGCAAGTGTGCTAAGTCACTTCAGTCGTGTCCAGCTCTTTGCGACGCTATGGACCATAGCCTGCCAGGCTCCTGTGTCCATGGGGGATTCTCCAGGCAAGAACACTGGAGTGGACTGCCATTGCCTCTTCCAGGGGATCTTCCTGACCCAGGGATTGAATCCTTGTCTCTTATATCAATCCTGCATTGGCAGGCGGATTCTCTATCACTAGTGTCACCTGGGAAGCGCCTTCCCATCCAGTTTCCAAGGCACATTAATTCATCAATCACAACTTTTTCTGATCTTAGTTTCTACCTCAGAATATTTTTGAACATAGTGCTTTAGGAAGTTACTACTGACAAACCTATTGGAGTTGATACACAAAATAAAAAAGAAAAAGACAATAGTTTCTCAGTTTATTCTGTGTGGTTTTGGACTTTTAACCTCTATAAACTTTAGATTCTTCACCTCTGAATGTGTATAATGCTCCAATAGGCGGTTTGTTGCAAAGGCCAAATGAGCTGGTATGAGTGAGAGCCACTAAACAGGAACAGGGCAGATGACCAAGATCTATCTCTTTCCTCCTCCCCTCCTTGCTTTCCACCTATCTAAACATCATATTTACACTCTTCTCCGGGCCTGGTTGGCCAGACTAGCCCAGGCTGACAAGCCTCTCTTCTCACCCCTCCAGCCATCTGCATTTCTATCCTGGATACTCTATCTAGCTGTGTTGTCCATTTGTGTTATATAATTTTTTGTAGGCCCCTGGCCTCAAAAGTCCTTGACCTCTCATCTCCAGTAACACCCAGCTCCACAACACCATACAATTCCTTACACGGTCCTACCTCATTCTCTAATAGTTCACATCTCTTCTGATGTCCTGTCTGACCACAGATATCTGTTCATCTCCCTTTGATCCTTGACTTCCAAGTCTGTGTCCTACTCTTAGGAACCTAATCCTTTCAACCCTCCTGATTTTTTAAGTTAATCAGCTTCCTCCTATCTTTCTTTGCCTTCCTGCCAATCTGGGTGCCCTAGATGGTCATTCAGTGAAGCACTAACCACAAGTCTAGAATTCCCTGCCCCTGTATTTTCTGCCATTCCTTCCATGCCAAGTCCCAGACCACTATGGGCCCTCCTTGGCTCCCAGTCCTGTGCTGCTGAGCATTGCCTTATGATTTGAGATCTGCAAACTCTGTTATTTTTTAGGGAATTTATTCTCTATTTACTAGCACTGGCCTTAAGCAATTGCCTCAGAATGGTATATTAAAACACACACAAAATTTCTCTCTTTTAAAATGCAGATTCTTGGACCCCACCCCAATTATTCTGATTGAGTTGGTCTAGTGTAAAACCCAGTAATCTATATTTTATCCAAAACAGGAGCGGTCAAACTATTGTCTATAGGCCAAATGTGGCTCATTGTTTCTGTACTATCCTCAAGCTAAAGTTTTATATTTTTAAGTGATTTAAAAAATATCAAAAGAAGACGACTATTTCATGACACAAAAATATTAACATTTCAATGTCCCTCGATTTTCCTCTTTTTAAGGACTTTATTTTTCTAGCAGTACAGTTTCAGGTTTACAGCAAAATTGAGAGGAAGATGCAGAGGTTTCCCAGATAGCCCCTGCCTCTATGCATGCACAGGCTTCCCCATCATCAACATCACTCATCAGAATGGGACGTTTGTTACAACTGATAAGCCTACACTGACACGTCATCATCACCCCCAAGTTCACAGTTTATATTAGGGTTCACTCTTATTGTTGTTCATTCTGTGTGTTTGGATAAGTGTATAGTATATAATGGCACTATTCATCATGATATCATAGGACTATGTTCATCGCCCAACATGAATAAAATTCTCCTACAACACAGCTAACTCTCATTTATGCATTATCTATGGCTGCTTTCTGGAGAAGGCAATGGCACCCCACTCCAGTACTCTTGCCTGGAAAATCCCATGGATGGAGGAGCCTGGTGGGCTGCAGTCCATAGGGATGCTGGACATGACTGAGTGACTTCACTTTCACTTTTCACTTTCATGCATTGGAGAAGGAAATGGCAGCCCACTCCAGTGTTCTTGCCTGGAGAATCCCAGGGACGGGGGAGCCTGGTGGGCTGCCATCTATGGGGTCACACAGAGTCGGACACGACTGAAGCGACTTATCAGCAGCATGGCTGCTTTCATGATACAACAGCTAAGTTGAGTAGCTGCAACAGAGACCACAGAGACCACACAGCCCACAAAGTCTGAAATATTTACAGTCTGTCACCTTACAGAAAGTTTGCTGGTCCCTGACTTAGCAGATCCTGCTGCAGAATCAGACTTCACCTTGTCTGTAACAAGGTGAACATGTAACAAGGTTCGTTGAAATCCATGCTACCTAAACCACTTCTTCTCTTTATCTCTCACTGGTGCAGGAGGAGAAGGGGATGACAGAGGATGAGATGGCTGGATGGCATCACTGACTCGATGGACGCGAGTCTGAGTGAACTCCAGGAGATGGTGATGGATGGGGAGGCCTGGCATGCTGCGATTCATGGGGTCGCAAAGAGTTGGACATGACTGAGCGACTGAACTGAACTGAATGCCCTAGAGTTGCTGTTTCAACTCATTCCTTTGTCTCTATAAGGACCTCCCCATTTCCATCTCTCTTTATGGACCTCCTCCTTCTCAGCAGGTATCTAATCTCTCATTTTATAAAGAACACCAAGCCTGCACAATAAGAATGCTTTCTAATTACTTCTCTTACTCTGTTACCCCTTGGGAAACCAAAACGGTTCAAAAAAACTTAAAAGGCCTAATGGTATCTTTAGTATCTGATAAGCTTGCGCTCAAATCCCAGCTCTGCAATTGCTAATATTTCATTGCGAACCTAGGCAAGACAACCACTAGGTTTTATTGTGTATAAAACTGACTGATGACACCTGGCTGAGAGGGCTGTTGTGAAGGTGAAGCTAAACAACAGGGGCTTGCATAAAAAGGAACGCATCAGTCCTAATGAGGCAGATGAACGTAGAGCCTATTATACAGAGTGAAGTAAGTCAGAGAAAAACATTGTATACTAATGCGTATATAAGGAATCTAGAAATATGGTACTGCTGAACATATTTGCAGAGCAGTAATGGAGACACAAATATTAAGAACAGACTTATGGACATGGCTGCGTAGAGGGGAGGAAAGAGAGGGTGGGATGTATGGAGAGAGTAATATGGAAATATACATTACCGTATGTAAAACAGATAGCCAAGGGGAATTTGCTATATGACTTAGGGAACTCGAACTGGGGCTTGATAACAACCTAGAGGAGTGGGATGTGAAGGGAGGACAGAGGGATATTCAAGTGGGAGAGGATGTGGGTAAACCTATGGCTGATTCACGTTGATGCTTGGTAGGAATCAACACAATACTGTAAAGCAATTGCACTTCAATTAAACATAAATTTAAAAAAAATAACATGGGTTTGGTATAGAGCAGATGCTCAATGACTGTTTTCTTCATTCCACTTGACTCCAAATTACTAATAGATCACATTTGTTACAAATCTAGTAATCTATCAGATACTTCATATTCATTACCTCATTAAATTCTGATAGAAATACCAAGATAGAAGATAAATCGTATGGTTGTTCTACCCAAACTTTCATCATCAGTTATCTCCTTTTCCTCAGTTCTCACCCCTGATAACTCTATTTTTCTCTGCACATAGTTATGCATATAAACTTCCTCAGTTTTCCTCTCAGCCTTGCCACAATCACAAATTAAGTTCTTGTCTCACTTTCCCAGCAAAAATAAAAAAGAAATCCCACTCACACCTTAACCCTTCACAACTCGGTTTCTTTTTTTTTTTTTTATCTATCTACTAAAATGGCTAATGGTTCTCAAGAAAACCAAAAATTCTTAGCTCTCAACAATCAATGATGTTTACTTGGTACTTATTCTGCTTTAGAGTAAATAACATTCTAACCAAGATTAAACAGCCATGAAAGCTAAGCTCTCCTTGGCTGCCATAATTCACCCTTGTTGTTTCCTTTGCTTATCTGACCACTTCTTTTTAGTCAGCTTCACTGGCTCCTAATCTTCTTTCTCATCCCTTTCTCCTTTCCTCCATACTCTTTTCTCTTTTTATAATTTTACAGTTGACCTTTGAGCATCTGGTGGTGGGCGGGGGAGAGGCGTGTGTGTGTAATTTACATGTAGTTTATAGTTGGCCCTCCACAGGCATGGTCGCTCTACATCTACAGATTTAACCAACTACCGTGAGGTCTGTAGTGTTCACTATTGAAAAATAACTGCATGTAAGTGGACTTGTGCAGTTCAAACCCATAGAGTTTAAAGGTCAACTGTATTTTCTATGACTTTGGCTTCAACTGCCTATTTTATATAAATCAAAACTAGCTGTGTGTAGCCCTAACACTACTTAAAGTTTTTTATCCTTTTTTCAAATCATAGGCTAAATGTCTATTCATATTTCAAATTCAATCAAGGGCAAAACCAAAGATCCCTTAAACTTGCCTTTCTCCTGACTTCTCTATTTTGCCAAGTGATGCCATCATTCCCTGAGACTTAAAATCATAGAATCACTCTTTTCTCTTATCCTTCATTACCTTGACCTCAGCAGCTACCATATGTTTATCTCTAAAATGTTTCCCCTGTCTCCCTGTCCTCAATTCCTCACCTCCTAATCAATCTTGAATCTATAACAGTTCTGCTTTAATGAAATTGCTGCTGTTAACATCACTAACGTTCTCCATGTTGAAAAACCAGCAGTCCTGAATCATTTCAGGACTCCTTTTCCTCTTTGCCTTTGGTTATAGCACTCTTTCTTGAAAGTCTGCTCCCTTGGATTCTGGTTTCCGGTTTCCTCTATACACATATCTCTCCCTCCTGTGTAATATCTTATTGTTGAGTTTATCTGTCTATTACAGAACTTACTCACATCACACATTTGGCTGAAAGCTCCTTGAGATTAAAGACTCTCCTTCTGCCTAACACATAGTAAGCACGAAGTAAACATCTGTTGAATTAATGACTGAGTAAATTCTGTTTCATTCCATTCCTTCTGTCACAACTCTGATTGAGACTCTAGTTCCCTCTTACCAGGTCTATTTTACAAGTTTCTTAACCAGCTTCCTTACTTTCAACCTACTCCAAACATTTCCAGGTGTTGGTTGCCAAGCTAATTTTCCTAATGTAGATCTGTGGGACACATCCTTATCTTACACAAAAACCTTCCAATTGCTCACAGAATTGAACCATACATATGAATTTGGAATTCAGCACCCCACAGTAAAAGTCCAGTGTGCCTTCCATGATCTTTTAAGGCTATTGTAAAATCCAAAACCTAACATGGCCTTTCACATTCTTTGAGTTTGGTTCCTAAACTCCTTCTGTTGTAATCTTTCATCCTTTCAAGGTCTGCTTTCTCCATAATACTTTTCTTGATCCCACAGGGGTAAATAACTTTTGGTCTTTGATATTTTAATCCACATAGGACTATTTATACTACTTTGATGGGTCATAATATTTCCAGCCTATTATTGTGATTAGTGATTGGCCTTACTGAGTGACCTAGCTTGCAAACTTTCTTAGAGCAAGAACTGTGTATTCTTTATTTTACATTCCATCACAAAATATATTTTCAATGAACTTTTAGTGAATTAATAGTTGGTTAGCTATATATATTAAATACTTTGTATTTAATTATCTGCTATCTAAGACACTTTCCCTTAATTCAAGAAGCAGGTTTCAGCAAATAGGGCATTCTGAATGTGATTATTTCTAGGTGCACTCAGATTCAACACCCTCTTTCCTTCTGAGTCACATTTGATCAGCCTATTTTCTTTAAAAAAAAAAATTTGTTTTAAACTCTCACTTAATCCTCAAGCTCATCTCTAACTTTGACCTAAACCCTTTGACCCAAACACTTCCCCAGTGAAGCTGCCTGAAATAACTGCCCATGAAATGGATGCAGTCTCCCCTCTCACACTTCCTACCCTCTTCTTAGCCTACCACAATCTGGTTTCCACATCATCCCTCTACCCAAAACTGCTTTTGCAAAGTTAATCACAATCTCTTTGTTGCTAAATACAGTGTGCCATTCTCAGTCCTTAACATACTTGACACTTCAGTTCTAAGATGGTCCCAGGTTTTTGTCTTGAGCCCAAAATTCAACTTCAGCTCCATATTTATAGACCCCATTGTCTGCAAAGACACCTTAAACTGAATGTTAAACCCAGTGGAGTGCTCAATAATATTTGTTGAATGGAGAATACCTCCCAAGTCTGCTCTTCTTGGTCTAGGTAAGCATTTCTTAGCCTGTTTTATCCTGTACCCTCTTTTTTATTAGAATATAAAATCCAAATGCCCCTCGGTACCAAACACATTCTGACACAGCTCCCCACCTTTCACCCAGAGGTTTTTACAGCTTGAGCATGATTGTACATTTCCATCAGACCAAGATGATCCTGCAGAGCATTAGTTTCTGGTGTTTAAACTATTAAAATAATAGTACTTGTTGAATTTTCCAAATGTAAAATTATACTATAATATTAAATGTATTCCTGGTCGTCTTGAAACAGTGTATAGCCTCTGGAAGATCTTGCTGCCCATAGTGTGTCGAAGTCGCGTTTCCCTTTCTACTGCTCATCCTCCCAGTTGACAACCCCAGGGTTAGAAGCTCTTTCAGATTGAGTACAGCTCAAAAATTGTGCAACTTCTGGTTATAAAGAGTTTAAGTGTTTTTAATCTCTGAATATTTGGGGCATTTTCCCTTTCTTTCCCTCATCCTCTGTCCTCTAACCTCTGTTCACACTTCTAAACACCCACCCCTTTTATTTTTCTTATTTTCACTGCATTGATCATGGATTGTGCTATCCCTGTGGACAGCTGGACATTTCTTTTTTGGGAGACCAGAAAAGTAACTTGTCAGTTTGGGAATTTTCTATGAATAAATGCAAGTGACCTTGTCCTTGGTTATACATGGAAGTCCAAAAAAATAAAAATTTTCTGAGTTGCTTTGGGGAAGACTTCCAAGCATGGTTGAGAAGAAAGGCCTTCTTTCCAGATCTGGATTCCCAAGAAAACAAGAGAAATTCACTGAATTCATGCCTAAGCCATAGCTGAATTCAAATTTTTTGCACAGCAAAAACTAGAGGGGAAGTTTTAACATTCCTTCTGCTCACATCTTTATTTCACTGTGTCCTGCTTGGTCATATCTTAGAAATGTTAGAATTGCTAAACTATAGGAAAAAGTGCTTTGCCCTTCTTTCAATTTATGAAAGAAATTGAAAATAACTTTGGGCTATTTTTTTTCACAGTACATTTTTATCATTTTACCTATGTGTTTACCCTCACTAAGCTAGCTTATATATGTTAAGAAAGCTTTCAATGAAGGAAGTTAAACATTATTAAATCTGTTTTTGTAACTATCTTATTGTAAGAAAAAAACTACAATCTTGCTCTTGGTTTTAGAGCACTTTATAAGGAGTCTATGAAAATCAAAAGGCATTTCTTTTCGCCTCCAGTTTCCTCTTTGAAGGACATACTCATTAGACTATGACAACATAGGCAATCTTGAATGGCTGACAGATTGGACAACTTTGCCTAAGAGTTACACTGTTGACAGTCAAGTTCAAGGCTCCAAGAATATTATAACATCAACTGCTTAAGCCAAAAAGCAGAAGCAAAGACCTAATCAACTTAAAAGAAAACCTATGCAGAAAGCAGACGAGTGTGTAGGCAAAAGACTCCTGAAAGCTTTCTAAACCTGGTTTTTCAAAAGGGTTTGTAAAGTGTTTCTCAATTCTCACTCCATGCCCCAAACTCCAAACAAATTACATGTGTTGAGCCATTATAGTTAACCCATGCACTGCTTCCTTCAAATTTTCTAAAAGAGGCCAAACTGATAAAAGCCCTTGTACCCAATCATACGATTTCATGTATTCTCACAAGTCTATACCTTTGCGGTATTAAAGCTCCGGACTTGGTTTCGGTGTCCGTGGCCTCTTTCTAGGCATTAACTTTCTATTATTATTTAAGTAGATTCTGCATTGATCATTTAATGTGCAAATTAAGAATATAGTCTCTATTGCAGTATACAGTAGAATTTATGATACACAATTGAAAAAAGAGACTCAAATTCATATCCAGCATATTACTAAATGAGTTATTTCTCCATATTTTATTTCTTTTCTCATTCTTAATGTCATCTTTTCCTCCATCCTTAGCTTTCTGTTCAAAGTTCCATACAGATTAGCAAGGTCTGAGTTTTGCTTTAGCACCCTGGACTCATCCCCATGGGCAGCAACAAGCAAATGTGCATGAAATCCCCCTTATGTCCTAGTATCAAGGAGACTGTCCTCTGCATCCTCCAAAAAGTCCCACTGACAGATACTGTTTTTATAACTAAGTGCCTGACAAGCTAAGATACTGATATTTTATTCCCTCATGGAAAACGTTTAATGGTATTTTTTTCAATTGCTACATAATTCTCAAGACTATTAAGCAGGATAAGAACTACTACCAGGAAAACTTTGAGGGTGTGCTAAGCAGATCACTGGGCTTAGATATGTATGTTTAGTTTTAGGAGCTGGGCGAGTCAAGGTGCTCCTGCATAATAGAGGTATGAGTAATTTAAAGATGGAGAGAGAAGGGGGAAGCCAGGGATAGCAGAGCTAGGGAAGCTGGCTAAAGTATGAGGGAAGGGCCAGAGAGGAACCTTCAGTGTTGGCAAATTAAGGCACTGTGCAAACCAGAATGTTCGAGTGGTTTGACATCAGATATACATATAAACTATTCCCCTCATCTTTCCCTCAGTAAAATCTTCACTGCTCACTCACTCCTCTGTGAAAGAGGGGTCTATTGGCAAACATAAGGAAAAGCTGATATCTGTGATTGTGGGTTGACCTTGGACAAAACCAGAAAGAGGTTATGCATGTGCCAGAGACAGCAGGGTCAGCTAATATCTGTGTTACTCCAAGAAGGCCCAGGTATCAGAGAGAAATTGTACAAATCTTAACTATGTAGAACTCACACAGGGTGATTTTCAGGTCCACTATATCCTTCTACTTTTCTGTATATTCATGCTATTAATTTTTGAGAGTTTGATATTGAAATGGCAACTAAAAATCTTAATTTATCTGCTTAAGAAATAATTGTATTATATAACTATATCTAACTTTGTTCTGTATTTTCCAAGTCTCAGGTAAATGTGTTAATATACTTTCATAACTTAAAAAAGAAACAGCAAAAAAAGTCAGACCGGGAATTAATCCACATAGTCACATACTGCCTATATTAACAAAGTCCAGTCACTGCATCTTTCTGATCCTGCAGTATGTCCACTATAAAATGGGTGTAATGATAGCAGGCTTTGGGGTTTCAGGAGGATTAGGGCTAAAATGTACAAAATACTCACTATATGGAAGTTACTTTTTTAATGATGTTTTTTCCCATTTTTGCTGTAGCTGCTGAAAACCCTGAACCAAGTCCGTGACTCAAAAAAATAAAAAAAAAAAAAGAAAATGAAATGTAGTCTTCAGATGTGTTGTATTTTTCTTCCTGAGTTTTAAACCAAATTTTATTTTTTCTACTCATAATTATTTACTCATCCTATATCTATTCTGTTGTATTACAATCTGCAGCAAAACCCTTGTAAAAAGTGGTATTAAAGAATTTCTATTATCCTCTCCAGATCCCCATAGTGAATTTTAGGACATGAAGGGAATTGGAGCATCTTCTTCCATGTTAAATGCTGCTGCCCTGCTTATAGTTTCATGGAGTTGTATGACCAATATTTGGAGTGACCATGGCATTGATTAAAACCTGTCCCAAACTGTCTTGCCTTGTCCCCTTTATTATCTAGCATTGGCTCCCATCTGGGATTAGCAATGAGGCATCACCTGTGGAAACTTGGTTTTGTCTTCTTTATCTTTGCATCACTACCAACTAAGCTGATCAGACCCAACCATCACAATCACGCCAAAATGCCTGCCCCATCCATAGGAGGCAAGAAAAGAAACAAAAGCAACAGATAACATTTCTATCACAGCTGAGAGAAGCAAGGCCCCAAAATGCCAGTGATCAGTCCATCATCAATACAAAACTGAAATTAAAACCCAGCCAATCACTTTCCTGCATTCTCAGCACTACAGAAGGTGAGTGCTTAACACACTCGTTTACTCAGGCAATCCATAGCTTGTCGGGACATCAAGTCATGGGCACATTTATTTGATTCTACTGAAGATAATAGCTTCCAATGACACAGCTTATGCAGGGGCCAGAGCCCCAACCTTGGAAAGATTAGAGCTACACAAGCCTCATCTCCACCTTTGAAATTTATTGCAAGTTCATGAAGGCATCAAAATCTCAATACCATCATTGTGATGGAAAGGTAGCACCCAGTTCCTAGTGCAAAACCTAAGGAAGTTTTAATTTTACACAAAAGAAAACAGAACTTTTTTTATTTTTTGAAAACAGAACTTTAAAATAAGTCACAGGTGCTTTAGAGTTCTGACAAATGTGTGGCCTTTTCCTTTCCTCTGATAACTTCTGAAGACAGCACAAAGACCAAAGTTTCTAAACTTTCCAGAAGTGGGTTTTCACGTGTTTGTCTTTGGTTTTGTTTTGGCTTAGCAAATATATTGTACAGCATACGGCATATCAGTTGTTATATCCAGGAACAGAGGCTGTAAGCAAAAGACGTGAGAAGTTGCCCCAGTGGTTAGCTGGGAGATACCACGCTCTCCAATTTCCCCAAATCCAGGTGTTTACAGAACAGTGTTTACACCTACGTTGACGGAAAGAGGAAACACTCATTTCTCCACTAGCAAGAGCTCTAGAGCAGGCAGTCCTTGACAAACCAAGCAAACAGGAACCTTAGCTGATTTTCAGAGTGGATTATATATTCCTTAGCAAGTCTTCACCATCATCATTCTTCACAACGACACCAAAACAAATTAACTCTAGCCCTTACCACAAGTACTTCAACATAACATAGAAGAACAATTTTGCAAAATGCTTACAAGATTGCCTAGACATGAAATTAGTAAGTAAAAGACAAAGTATTATTGTTCAGGTACCAATTTGGCTTAGCAATAAAACTAAGACAGCTAAATAATAAACTTATTCTTTAAGAACTAGCAACAATCTTTACCAAACAAGTTTAATTTTTAGAAAAAGAAATGAAATCAACATTAGAAGAAAAATCTGTGTAACTGTTACCATTAAATACATCTTTCAAACAAAAGCTCTTTTATGTTGAGCTTCTCTATCAGTCTGAGGTCACAGGCAGTGATTACAATGGTACAGTACAGAGCGTCTAGAACATTATTGTGTCCATGTAGACGACACAACAATTCGACTTGCTTTCGCAGGAAAAAACCACTTAGATGCATGAAAAAGTGTGCCAATTAGTTTTACTCTTCTCCCTCCCTCCCACCCCTCAGGTTTTAATCATCTGTTTTGTAGCAACTGTTGTAAATTATGGGTAACAACAACCTTGGAACTTCAATTCCAATACAAACCAATACCCACTGCCACCTTCTTGGCAGTCTGCCATGTGTGCTATTTTACAGCTAGGCATTAGGAGGCAGCAAATGGCTCAAAACCACAGGCAAAGATAAAGTTGGAAAAGAGACCCAAAGCAGCAAAAGCATAGAAAACGGATTTCATCTTAAATACAAACTTCCAGGAATTTAGATTTGCTATGAGGAATAGTTAGAAGGGGAAAGTATTTGGCCCTCATAGAGACCTCTGTGAAACCTTCTGGATCCTACTTCCCATTTCATCATCTCTAAGAAACTGGTTACCTTAAGGGTTAAACAACATAGGTCTCGGTTTCATTTAAACTTGTTTTCTGGGTCCAGAGAAAGGTCTCAGGGTTGCCTATGTGGAATTCTCAGGTCACACTCGAGTTGGCAGTGCCCACACTAATGCAGATACTGTTCATCTAGGAGACATTAGAACTGATGCTGCCCCATATTCCTTTGTTCCAATTTAAAGTATTTACATATTTTAAATATGCACCATAGTTATGTAAAAATGCCAATGCTGCATGTATGTTTAAAAAAAGTACTTGTGACATGTGCTCTCA
Organism: Ovis canadensis; assembly: GCF_042477335.2. Taxonomy (NCBI): domain Eukaryota; kingdom Metazoa; phylum Chordata; class Mammalia; order Artiodactyla; family Bovidae; genus Ovis; species Ovis canadensis. Next base: position 209,128,140 of record NC_091245.1, read on the forward strand.
TTAAAAGTAACATGTCCTTAGACAACACATGCCATTATTTTTAGGAAGCTGAAAATAGACTTTTCACTTTTCTTAAAAAGGGATAATCTCTCTCAACAAAGCTCATTTCAATTATAATGCTTTATTAAATTACAGGAAATGTAACTTAAATAGCCTTAAAAATGTTTGATTAGTTTATAATATCATAACAACTCTTGTGTCTGTCTCTGGATATTTACTTTAAAGAAGTAAGCTCATGTAGCTTACACAAGAATTTTATTTCAAGCACAGTAGAAAGGGCATGATGGATAGGAGTCAGAACTATAAATGTGTGAGGAAGACTGTGTGGTACATGGAGAAAAGATAGTTTTCTATCTTTCATCTCCAAGATAGTTCCCTGCAATTTTGTGCATTGTTTCTTGAATTGTTGTGCTAAGAATGCGTACATTACATGCCACACAAAACTTAGCTATTACAGAATACACAGAGTAAAGTAGTAGTGAAAAAGACACTCATCAGCACAATATTGCGATAGTTAAATCAAACCAAAAGTCATTCACATCAAATAATGCAAATGCTGCACAAAACGTATTTTCCTTCTAAGCATGCATGCTGATTCCAAACTCCTCCAAAAACTGAATTTCAGCTTTACTATGTTTAACTATTAACAGTAATTGAAAAAAAATACACATTACTTACTATTTTGAAGACATCTATGCCATCCTTCTGAATTCAAAGGGGTGAAGAAGAATCACTGCCACGAGGAAATCTATCAGGCAAAAGGAGAGAAAAATAGCAAATATTAGTTGTCTAAAAATTAGCATCTTCAGGTTTTCTTGAAGTACTTCCCAAAGGATCCCAAACCAATGAAGAAAAAGTTGGAGAAAAACATCACACACATCACCAGCCGACTTTCTCCACAAACCCATGCAGCTCCAAACTTTAAAGGCTAAATTGCTGAGCATCCTGAGTGAGCAAATATCCGACTTCCGTATCTCTGGTTACATAGACAATTTCAGTAAGACGAATGCATCTCCAAAATTGTGGTTACTTTAATGTATTATCCAGATTTCCCCGTTTCTCTCCCTTTCTCTCTTTTCCATTCACATTTTTCTTCCTACAAAATGCACATAGGTCTGTTCTTCCTTGTACCCGAGTCAGGCCTGGCTTTGAAATGCATTTCAATCTCTCAACACAGACTGCTTTCATTGCATTTAGAGTCCCACTAAGGCCCAGCTTTAAAAGCTACTGATTCTTTTTTTCTTTAGCCTTCCTCACAAAGGAAGGGTATTTTGTAAATTACCAGCTCGTTCAGATCAACAAAAGGTACTTTCATAGAAAGCCCCATTTGATTTTGCTCAAATTTGATTACAAGGATGGAGAAAAGGAAAGGAAGTCAAAAAGAAAAACCCCAGATGGCTTTTTCATTCATCTCAGTGAATGAGCTTTATCTGTGCCTTTTGAAACTGTAGCAGTGGAAAAGCATTTCTGTTGGCTTAAAAAACTTGACAAAAATTATTGGTTTGCCATTTCTCATGTAACAGCCATTGGGAACTGGATGAAAAGACTTTTTCATGGGATCGCCTGCTTGGATCAAAATAATGGAGATTAGGTATTTCATTATAAATTACAGTGGGAGATAGAGCAGGCTGTCATATTAATAGCAACCTGCTCATGGCCTTCAATGGTAGCTATTCTCCTAGACAAAGGACCAAGGGGGTTGTCTATTGAACTTGTACTTTAGGCCTGATCAATTTTCTATCATCAAGGCAAAAGGTGAGATGACTAACAAAGGAATTCACACATGAGTGACCTCATAAGCCTACAGATAAAACAGCTTAAAGAAGCAAAATACATCCTGAAATTATGGATGATAAACTATATAAAGAAGAAGACAGAGTGTGAGAGTGAGAGAGGAAAGAGCAATGGTCTATAATTCTCCTCTCTTCTTGGCCAAATGGACACATTAAAAGCTACTTGTTTTCAGCTGCAGATAATTGCAACGTTTGGTTTGCAGTGGTCTGCTTTAAATCCTTCAGCTGACTTCTTTTTTTTCCTCAGCACAGCTCCAGTCATTTCATTCACTATTAACAACAGCATTGTGTTCAAGACAAAGCTTCAACCAAGAGTCACACTTAAAAATAAAAACTAGAAAGAATCCCAAGCAGCACAGGCTTCAAGATATTACACAGCTGAACGTGCATTTGTTATTTTGCTCCAGGTTACCAGCCTCTTGCCTGCCTCTCCGTGTGCACGTTTTTCTTATATTTTAAGTCATTTGAAGCCTAAGCTGGACCTGTGACTAAAAGAAATAGAATCTTAATGAAGCCTAATGAAACGTGATTCTATGAAGATTCTTTTGAAGAATAGTGATGATAAAATACAAATCAAAGAAGTAGTGTAGGAAAGGTGATTGATTTTCATCCAACCACAAGGAATAATTTAGATTCCCCATTGAAGTTGCCCAGATCACTGTAGAAATTGCTAAAAATTTCTTCCCTATTATACTTGCAAAGAAATTTCAGCTTCTCTTTAAAAAAATAATTGGAATTTCTTCCTGCTAGTCTTAGTGTTCCTTGAATTCAGGATGATAGTAGAGAATTCATGTCTCAGAGAGATAAAACCTGGGTTACTAAAGGTTATTATTACCTGGAAATGCAGATACATGTAACACTTTCTGCATATCACATAAAGCAAATGAAAAGTAAAAAGACATGTGAGCAGGATATATTTTTACTGTGCTATTTTTTAAACCAAAAGGTAGTATAAGATCATTAATATAAAAGGGCTTCCAACTGCCTGAAAGCTTGAGAAAGAACCATAAATATCACTTGTGACAGCAGCTGTCAAAATAAGGCTGCATTTTGAAAGGCACCCTTGACAGGTGTAATGACCCCCAAATCCTGGGCACAAGCAGTCTGAGTATACACTCATATACATAGTAGTAATGACATACAGAAGGTCACTTGTATAAAGATCAATAAAACAAGGTTATAGTATTATCTGAGACATATACACAAATGATTCATTTGTATAAAATTTTACCTTGTTTTTAGGGGACCCTTGATCCCTCAGCTATTTTAACCACTCAGAGAGACCATAACTTCAAGGAACTAAATTACACTGATAGAAGTCAGTGTGCCTGCAAGCTCTTTCCACTATCGGTGTAAATGTAAATGGATATGAACTTTCCGAAGGGTAAACTGGACAGCATTCTTCAAGAGTTTGAAAGCCTTTATAACTCTTAATCCAGTTATTCCATCTCTAGGAATCTTCCTAGTACAAACTATCAGAAATGCAGATAAAGATTTTTTTTCCACAAAGATAATTATACAGTGAGTCAGACAGTTATAGGATAGTGATTAGGACTTCAAGTTCTCAAGCCAGACTTGCTGAGTTCCAAATTAACTTCACCAGCTTCTAATGACAACCTCATGACTTTCATTATTAACCTCTCCTCTATGCCTCAGTTTTCTCATCTGTAAAGTGGGGATCTCAAAAGTGTATTACAAAAATTAAAAGAGTTAATATATATAAAGCACTAAAGCTGTGGCTGAAACATCATAAGTACTAAACAGGTATTAGATATTTTTATTATAAATGCTTAAATTTGGAAATTATCAACTAAATTGTGATAAATACAACAGAATGTAGTACGCCCATTAGAGATCCTTTTCTTACTGACATGGGAAAATATTCATACTAACTGAAAAATTAAGGATATAAAACTCCATATAATATGTGATTTCAAATATGTATATTTGATATGGGCTTCCTTGGTGGTTCAGACGGTAGAGAATGCAAGAGACCTGGGTTTGATCCCTGGATCGGGAAGATCCCCTGGAGAAGAAAATAGCAATCCACTCCAGAACTCTTGCTTGGAGAATCCCATGAAAGAGGACCCTGGTGAGCTACAGTCCATGGAGTCGCAAAGAGTTGGAAACGACTGGGAGACTAAGCACACAGATTTTAGATACATATATATATATATATGAATATTATATGTGTTTTATATATGTAATATAAATATATACATTAAAAGTGGCAATAGTATTTATTCTTAGATAATGTAATTTCAAGTGACATTTATTTTCTGTTTACATTTTAATTTTTAAAGGAAATTAAACATTTTTTAACTCTTATTTTTATGAGTTGGTTTATGAAGAAGGAGGAAAACTAGGAGGAGCACCAAGCCACAGCAGTATTTATGAAACAGAGCTAAGGGGAGGGCTTCCCAGGTGGTGCTACGTGGTAAAAAACCCACCTGCCAGTTCAGGAGACATAAGAGATGCCAGTTTGATCCCTGGGTCAGGAAGATCTCCTGGGAGAGGGCATGGCAACCCATTCCAGTATTCTTGCCTGGAGAATCCCATAACAGAGGAGGAGCCTGGTGGGCTACAGTCCATAAGGTCGCAAAGAGTCAGACACTACTGAAGCAACTTAGCATAGCACACAGGCTAAGTCAGAATCTATGCCAAAGCCTGCTTCAGTGTTTAGCACTAAGATAAGGAAACGAGATGTGCTTCCACAACTGGGAATTGCTAAGCTTAAGGTTTAAGATACAAATAAAATCCAAACATAATGGATCCACAAAAATTCCTGCCCCAAGGAGCTGTCAGTACAAAGGCATCAGACAACAGGGGAAGATATGCATGTACCAATATATACAGATTCTGTGTAACACAGACAACTGAGATCCAATCAGTTAGGGGCAGAAGACAAAGCCGAAGACTCCTAAGAAGGTTCAACAGGGCCCAAGTAGTTTTGTTGCAGGTGAGGCTAAATATAGAGACTTGCCAGTTGCAGCCAAGGAAATGCTTCTCTATGGCAAATGTCTAGAAAAGAAGAGTAAAAACCAAGAGGTAGGCACTTGGCCTTTTTCTCCTTGTACCCATGGGGAGCCATAAACTAAGCACAGGAAGGGAGGTACATGGAAGAGCAGACCTTACCCCTTACCCCTGTTAATTGCTCAGTCAAGCTTGAACTGGGGCGGGGGGCGGAGGCGAGGGGAGGGAGGGAAAGTGAGAAGCCCAGAGTGTTTAACTGGGTGCACCAGTATTTAGCAACAATATGTGACTGTAAAGTTATGGAATATCCCAAGATATTATTAACTGCCAGGAACATGACAGAGCATAGTTGAAGGTGCAGAGAAGAGAACTGAATACAGATTACTCAGGATAGAAGTTACATGTGTATCATGCCTTTGTTACAAGGAAGAAGCAACGGCAGTTTAAGTGCTAGACCTTTCAAGAAACTTCTGTTAATAAGAAGAAAACTTCTAGAATATGCAAGTGCCATAGCTAGCAATTCCACTTCTGGGTATACATCCAATTATGTATACTGCTGCTGCTGCTGCTGCTAAGTCGCTTCAGTTGTGTCCGACTCTGTGCGACCCCAGAGACGGCAGCCCACCAGGCTCCCCTGTCCCTGAGATTCTCCAGGCAAGAACACTGGAGTGGGTTGCCATTTCCTTCTCCAATGCATGAAAGTGAAAAGTGAAAGTGAAGTTGCTCAGTCGTGTCCATGGTGCTATTACCTTATATGCTTCAGTAAGGCATAGCTGTGTTGACAGCAGGGAAGACCATGTGAAGAAGAAAACAATGAGCTTGAAACTCAGACAGAAGGGTTTTCCCAGGGACCTGATGGCCAATTCATTTACAAAGAGCACATAACCAACATTACCATTCATGTTGGTAAATCTAAATAATTATTCTTCATCTGTCCACATATCAGCCTGGCTCCGTTTCAAGGCATGTTGATACATATAGTGCCTTTCTGCAAATTAATGAAAGATGTTTCCTCTGGGAATATGAGTTATTAAATGGCACCACCCTCCCCACCCCAGGATGGATATATACACTGGATCAGCATAACTCCTGGCTAGATTTTACCCCCTATTTGCCCCTCTGGCATCTCAGTGAAGTGTACAAATTTTAAAACTGACTTAACATAGCAGGCCCCTAAAATAGACAAGAGTTCCCTAAAATAGATAAAATAACTCAAGGTCTAAAATATGTATTCCTTTCAGAATTACAAGGAACTCAACTCTTACAATCACATCTCTGTGAATGGTATTTATTTTTTATTGAAGTATAGTTGATTTACAATGTTTCAGGTGTACAGCAAAGTGATTCCATCATATATTTATATGGATGTATATATACTGTAAAATTGTAAAAATATATATGTGTATGTGTATTCTTTTTTATTATTTTCCATTATAGGAAAGAAGTATAAGATTTTGAATACTTACTGTGCTATACAGTAGGATTTTATCTGCTTTATATATAGCAGTGTAGTACCTGTTAATTCCAAATTCTAAGTTTATCCTTTCCCGCACCTTTATCCCCTTTGATAACCATAAGTTTGTTTTCTCTGTTTGTGAGTCTATTTCTGCTTTGTAAATAAGTTCATTTGTATCACTTTTTAGATTCCGCATATAAGTGATATCATACAATATTTGCCTGATTTACTTCACTTAGTATGCTAATCTCTAGGTCCATTCATGTTGCTGCCAATGGCATTATTTCATCACTAAATATTCCATTGTGTGTGTGTGTATATACATATGCACACTACATATATATGCATATATATACCATATCTTTATCCATTCATCTGTTGATGGACATGTAGGTTGCTTCCATGTCTTGGCTATTGTAAATAGTGCTGCTATAAACATGGGGTGCATGGATCTTTTTCAATTAAGGTTTTCTCTGTATAAATGCCCAGAAGTGGGATTGCTAGATTATATAGAAACTCTATTTTTAGTTTTTTAAGTAACCTCCAAACTGCTCTCCATAGTGGCTGCACAAGTTTACATTCCCACCAACAGTATTGGAGGGTTCCCTCTTCTTATAAATTTTATTGAAAAATTACATTTCCAACCCTGGCCTATCCAAACTAATGCCACATTTCATGTAAACTATGGGCTTCCCTGGTGGCTCAGATGGTAAATGATAAGACATTTCTATTAGGCTATGACACTGAAGCCTCAAATCAGCATATCCAAAATATCTTTATATGCCCTTTCCCACACACACAAAAACCCAGGTCCTTCTCCTGATTCCCTCATGTATCATCCTAAGTGCCCAGACCCAAAATAATGACAACATATCTGAATCATTCCTTTCTTTTGTGCTTCACAGGCAATAAATATGAGTCAGTTTTCTCCTTGATCTACTATATTCAGACTTCCAGCTCTTTCCTAAGTCACATACAGTCCTGAAAATATAAGATATAATTTTTCAAGGTTCTGTAATTAACCCTCTCATCTCTCTCCATGGCCTCTTTCAGAAAAGCAGTAATTCTCTCCTTTGACTTACTCACTGTCTGTTAACTCTCTAACTCACCTTTCTTGAAACTCTCTCTCCCTGGATTCTTGGATTCTGACCACCTCCCTGATTCTCCAGTGCCTCTAATTCCACATTCCTGGCTCCAGCAATTTCAATAAGGGACTCTCCCTCATCTCGTAGATTCTATTTTGATCCTCTTCTCTCTACATATTCTCAGGCCACCTTTTCCTCTTTAAGATCTCCTATGATCTGTATGCTAATGGTTCCCAAATCCACTCCCCTACTCCAGTCCTAAAGCCAGCTCATTATGTTAAAAAATCAACCTCATTGTTTTCCACAAGCCTTCAGGGAATGGGAGCAGCAAGTTGTGGGGGCAGGACTGGAGAGACAGAGAGGGGAGGGGATGGTAAGAGGAGAGAGTAAGGGGAGGGGAGGAAAAAGAAAGGGAAGGGCCGCTCAAACAAACATTCTTCAGAGCAAACAATCTTCCTTTTCTATCTGGATAAAAAGCAACACTTTTTCTCAAGCAACAAATCCCAAGCCCATTCTTGTTGGTCTTTCAGTCTCAACCTCTATTACTCACCAAAACCTCTGAATTACATCTTATAAATTCCTCTACATTTTCTCCTCCTCTTTTTAGTCAAATTCCTATTCTCATTTGGATCTCAAGCAGCTTTGACTTAAGCTACAATGTCCAAACTGAGTTCCCACTCAGATTCTCAGAATTTATTCTCTACCTGAACATTACAATAATTTTTCTAAAGGAAAAATCTACTCATTTCATTTCTGATTAAAATTCTTCAATAGTACCCCCATGATATAGAGCTGCGCTAACCAATATACATCACCTGGGAGCTTGTTAGAAATGCAAAAACTAGGATCCCATTCCAGAATTACTGAACAAGATCTGCATCTTAACAAGATCTCCAGGTGTTTCATGTGGGCACTAAATCTGAGACGCACTGATCTGAAGAATAAAATATATTTGTGAGCTCACCAATGGGCTTCCCAGGTGACGCTAGTAGTAAAGAACCCTCCTGCTAATGCAGGAGATGCAAGAGATGCAGGTTCAGTCCTCATGTTGGGAAGATCCCCTGGGGGAAGGCATGGCAACCCACTCCATATACTTGCCTGGAGAACTACATGGATAGAGAGCCTGGTGGGCTACAGTCCCTAGGGTCACAAATAGTTGGACACGATTGAAGCGATTCAGAACACATGCACACATGTAAACTCACCCATAGGCTGGTCACAACCTTCACAAGCTGCTGCCCATGTATCTTTCCAGCTTCAGCTTCAGCCTTTATCCTTCCACACTCCTTTCCTGCCTCAGGGCCTTTGTAGAAGACATTCTTTTTCCAGATTATCCTTCCCTACCTCATCCTGCAATACCTGATTCATCTCACATCTTCATACAAGGTCTTAAGACCAAATGTTTTGTTTCAAGAAAATAAATGTTTTAAAGAAAGCATATTAGAATAGTGTCTGCACTCGGCATGAGCTGTTTCTCCACAAAATTTGTTTCAGCTGAACACTGTACTTTTAACTGCATGTGTACATGTGTATTGTTCATGATCTAGAATATATTTCTTATTGTAGGTATAAACCCCAGAAACTCTAAGTCCTAAAGTGCTCTAAAATGCCTTCTCTAAGTGCAGAGGTCAGAAGGGCCTCAGAGCTTTGCCATGGCAGGCATACCTTTATTATAAAACTGATTACATTTTATGAAAATAAATTTTTGCATATCTATTTCCTCATCAGACCGTGAGTTCGTTCTGGGTCGGGGCTATTGCTTCTCCATCTTTGAAAATCAGAATCCTAGCACAATCAATGTTTTTTCCAGAAATGAATGAATAACAGCATTAATGAAATATGTCCCACTATAGATGCTAGTGTTGAGGCAGCAGGGGACCACACAGGGACAAAGTCATCCCTTTGAGTTGTGGTCCAGAATCTTAGGGAAGGCTGTGGGCTTCAGCTAGACTGACTTCTTTCATTTCTGAATCCCTACTTTGTCCCATAGGACTGTGTCACCTGGAACAACTTACCTAACCTCATAGGTTTTCAACTCTCTCCTCTGAAAAATGAGTATGTGCTGTGCTTAGTCACTCAGTTGTGTCTGACTCATTGCAACCCCAGGACTGCAGCCTGCCAGGCTCCTCTGTCTATGGGAATTCTCCAGGCAAGAATACTGGAGTGGGTTGCCATGCCCTTCTCCAGGGTATCTTCCCAACCCAGGGATCAAACCCAGGTCTCCTGCATTGCAGGCAGATTATTTACCATCTTAGCCACCAGGGAAGCCCAAGAATACTGGAGTGGGTAGCCTATCTCTTCTCCAGGGGAACTTCCTGACCCAGGAATCGAACCAGGGTCTCCTGCATTGCAGGCAAATTTTTTACCAGCTAAGCTACCCAGGAAGCCCTCCCCCCCCCAAATGAGAATATTATATTTAATTTTCCAAGGGTAAGATAGGTGAGATAACATTGCATAAAATGCTTAACACAGTATCTAGAATGTGTGTATCTAGAATTTACCTAGAATATAGTAAGTGCTCTGTAACATTTGTACTGATGTAAGAATTAAATACGACAATATCTATCACACACCTGCCACACTGTAGGCACTCAGGTATGGCAGTGATGATTACAGCTAGACAATTTATTGGGATTTTTAATATAAGGGAGTAACATTGAAAAATCTAACTTCTTATTTTAACTTGGGAGTAAAAATGGGACTCCTCACATGACACAGGAGAGTGTTTTACTTTGTCTTTAGTACATATCACCTTTAACGCTTATATCATCCTTAGCTGTATACCATGTTTATTATTTAGCATTTGTCCCCTCCACCAAAAATATAAGCTGCATGAAGGCAGAAATACTGTCTGGTTTGGTTACCATTATTTATCAAGCACCTAAAATAGTACCTGACAGAGAGTAGGGAGAAGAATAAGCACTGAACAATTATTTTAAAAAATGGAATACTGGTCAAGCCTTATGTCCTTCAAATCTGGACTTGCCTTGGTCTAAGGGGGAGGTGAGTCTTTTTTGTTTTTGTTTTTGTTTAAAAAAAAAAGAAGAGTTAGATGGGCTGGGCCACTCCCAAGTCAACCCTGAACAGGTCTTTGTTTTCAAAGCCCTAGGCCTATGGATATCATGTTGGAATATTTCAGAAGGGAAAACACCAAGGCTTCAGAGTTCCATGATCGAAGAGGAAAAGTGGCCTCACTTCTGTAAGATTCCCCAAACTGAGCATAGAGAGGGAGTTTTCAACTCTAAGAATGGCAGTGTCATGAACTCAGCACACCTGAGGTAGCAAAACTTCAAATGGTAATAGCCCCAGAACTAACTCAAGGTAATGCTATCTGTCCAGCAGAGAACAACCCAAAATGCACCAGTGTTTCCCTCGAGGTTCATTATTACGAGGAGGGAAAATCTAGAGAAACTAGAGAAGGTCAGTCAAAACACCTTTCAGAAAAGAAAAATTTTGCTTCACATTTAAGTTAATGCAGCTCTCAAAACAGAGAGAGAGACACACAGACAAAGCCTGTGGTGCAGGCGTGGAGGTGGATGTACAGGTAGATGCCCATCTAGACGTGGGTGTAGATGCAAACACACACATCCTCACGCGGGGAAGGACAACACATATGTCCTGCGTAGCTCTGTGAGTCAAACCAAAATTAACGGGTAAAAGCTACAGAGACTTCATATCAACATAAACAAGTATCTAGTTTAACATGGTCCCTCACCAAATAAAGTGAGCTCATTTAGGGGTTTATCCCTAATGCTTACAATGTTCAGACAGGCTGAACTACCACTTGGGTTGAAGATTATAGAGGGAACACAAGTGTTTCTTGTCTGTCAAGAGCTGTGAGAGGCCTAACTGGAAGAGGGGTTAGTCTACTTCAAATAGATGGATTTTAAGTTAAGAAATAGCTACTCAGGATAACAACACAGAAAAATAAAAGCGCACAGATACTTTGCAGTTCTCCTCAGCTTCAATTTTTAAGCAGACATTTCATGTTGTATAACTTGAAGACATTTAAATACTGACTGAGAAGTTATACAACTATAAAGCTCTGTTACTGGTACTCTATTAATAACAAATGAAAGTAATTTAAACATAGAATAATACCTGTAGTATCTATTTTTAAAAGGATCTTGTCAAGGAAATAATGTAAGCAAAACTGAAATGGATGCACTTAATTTAATGTAGAATAAAAATTTCAAAAATTATAGTAACATTCAATTATGAATACTTGCAGTGCTAATTAAAACCATCTTATCAGTCACTAAAGGGGTCCTATGATATCTCCTCTATTTGGCAGTATTTTCTTAGTCTAGTTTGAGATGCTCTATGAATTTCAAAGTAATAAAACTGATTTCCCTTGAAAAATGTTACATAACTCAAACTATTTAAGTCAATTTTGCAATCAGTCTGATTTAGCAAAATTTAGCTATCCTAATCAAAATTTAAAACACTTCTATTTATATTAATGGCTATTAAAGGCACTGATCAAGGCAGAGCTTTTTAAGCAATGGAACCACTTTGCTCCCAGAGAAAAATCAAATTGATTTAGAAATATAGATAACTATATGATAGTGCGGCACATATGCTAATCCTACCTGCATACATTCTAAATAAAAATGACTTGCTAACAAGAAGAACCATGGCTGATTTCATGAGTTACACTTCTACTGTTACTTTACAACATTGACATAATTCCTGATCCCTCCCTTTTCCTCAGACTCCAGATCCCATCAGTCGACAAGTCTTTTTGATTTCACCTCCCCCCAAAATGGCTGATCTATCTCTTATAGGCTGCTGGGGCCCAAGTCCAGAAAACATGACCTCCGTCTGAAGTGATGCCGAGGGCAAACAAACTGACCTTTCTCATTCCCTTTCTCCAACCACCAAGGCCCACCTCCCTCCCCAGTCCTCTTACAGCCATAGCCCTCTTAAAACTCCACGGTTTAAAATTATTCAAAGGCTTCCCACTGCATTTGGAATGAAATCCAAACTCCTTCCAAGGACCTGTCACTTCCTGTGTGATGCGGCCCATGCCTACGGCCACAAAGCCATCTCCTGTAACTCCTAGAGCTGTCCTCTTCCCTACTGACACTCTGGAATTTTTTTGCCATCTTCTAACACACAAAGGCTATACCCTCTAACCAGAATGTTCTTTCTGCAGCTCCTCTTATGTCAGACTCATTCTCATCCTATCAATTTCTCCTCGATGTCCACTCCTCAGAGAGCCTTCCCCTGCCACCTTGGAACCCATCCTGCCCCATGTAACCTTGCTGTTCCCTGTCTCCATCTCAGAATCTGGCTTGTGGTCCTCGAAGTATCTGACTCAACCTGCTGTTATTTTATTAGCTTGTTTTCTCAGTCCGTCATCAGTTCAGTTCAGTTGCTCAGTCATGTCCAATTCTTTATGACCCTGTGGACTGCAGAATGCCAGGCCTCCCTGTCCATCACCAACTCTCGGAGTTTACTCAAACTCATGCCCATTGAGTCAGTGATGCCATCCAACCAGTCCATGGACCATCCAACCAGTCCAATGGACATGATGCCATCATCATTGACAATGATCTTGATGATGATGATGATGATAGAAGCAGCATTGGACAAGCATTTGCTATGTGCCAGACACTGTCTGTGTCTCAGTGCTTTGCATATATTAACTCATTTAATCCTTACAATAACCTTATCACCATCCATATTTTACAGATAAGAAATTCCAAGGCTTAAACAGGTTAGTGTAGACAATTTACGAAAAGTCATTAATTAAGAAGTGCAAGAGTTGAGATTTAATCCTAGGTACTTTGATCTCAGGTGCCCACTTTTATTTCTGCTAAAGAAAAAAAAAATTGAGGTCACTCTTTGAATACACCACTGAATAAAAAACTCAGTCAATAGCCAAAACTTGAACTGTCCTGATTTATTAGAAATGCTGATCATAAACAAAACTTAAGCTTTCTTCATGTCCTTACAGCAAGACTTTCCAGCCTCCTTGCTTGCAAGCTACAAACAAGTTAAGTGTAGGCCATCAAACAAACACAAAATTAACCAATCACAAGAAAAAACAATGTGCTTATTCATTCAGGCTTTATAAGCCAAAGTATAACTATTGAAAGCCAAAGTCTAACCACTTTCCACTTGAAGTCTCCCTGTTAGCAGTTTGTTTCTCACACAATAAAATATTCACATTGAATAAAGCCCTTTGAATTTTCTTTTGACTTACTAAAGTATACAAAAATATTTTAAGACATACTAAGAAGAAAAGGTACTTTATACGCTACTGAGCATTCAGTTCAGTTCAGTACAGTCGCTCAGTCGTGTCTGACTCTTTGTGACCCCATGAACTGCAGCATGCCAGGCCTCCCTGTCCATCACCAACTCCCGGAGTTTACCCAAACCCATGTCCATTGAGTCAGTGATGACATCCAGCCATCTCATCCTCTGTTGTCCCCTTCTCCTTCTGCCCTCAATCCCTCCCAGCATCAGGGTCTTTTCCAATGAGTCAACTCTTCACATCAGGTGGCCAAAGTATTGGAGTTTCAGCTTTAACATTAGTCCTTCCAATGAACACCCAGGACTGATCTCCTTTAGGATGGACTGGTTGGATCTCCTTGCAGTCCAAGGAACTCTCAAAAGTCTTCTCCAACAGCACACTTCAAAAGCATCAATTCTTCGGCACTCAGCCTTCTTCACAGTCCAACTCTCACATCCATACATGACCACTGGAAAAACCATAGCCTTGACTAGATGGACCTTAGTTGGCAAAGTAATGTCTCTGCTTTTGAATATGCTACCTAGTTTGGTCATAAGTTTCCTTCCAAGGAGTAAGTGTCTTTTAATTTCATGGCTGCAATCACCATCTGCAGTGATTTTGGAGCCCAAAAAAGTTAAGTCTGACACAGTTTCCACTGTTTCCCCATCTATTTGCCATGAAGTGATGGGACCAGATGCCATGATCTTCGTTTTCTGAATGTTGAGCTTTAAGCCAACTTTTTCACTCTCCTCTTTCACTTTCATCAGGAGGCTTTTTAGTTCCTCTTCACTTTCTGCCTTAAAGGTGGTGTTATTTGCATATCTGAGGTTATTGATATTTCTCCTGGAAATCTTGATTCCAGCTTGTGCTTCTTCTAGCCCAGTGTTTCTCATGATGTATTCTGCGTAGAAGTTAAATAAGCAGGGTGACAATATACAGCCTTGACGTACTCCTTTTCCTATTTGGAACCAGTTTGTTGATCCATGTCCAGTTCTAACTGTTGCTTCCTGACCTAAAATGACATTATTAGTAACTGTCAGGTCTTTGCAGCCATAAGGGATATTCATATTTCTTCTCACTGGAGAAATTTGTATCAGCTTGGCTCCCAATAATAAAGTTACTTTTTACCAGAAGGATGAGAATATGACTATCCTGATACACCCCAGAGGGCAGTCAATACAGAAACAGACCAAACTAAAATATCATAGCCAAAACAAAGAGTGCATGGAAAAGAGGGGAGAAGAGGAAAGATGTGCATAAATAGAGCAAGCAACCCACATTCTACAAAACATTTTTGGAAAAAATGAAAATCACCTTGATAATACTATTGACAAAGATTTGAATTCAAAGGATTTGGGGATAAATAAGAAGTGTCAGGAAATAGTACTGTATTATTTTCCTGTGGCTATTATATAAAATTACCGCAAACTTGGTGCCTGAAAACAATAGAAATTCTTTTCCTACAGTTCTAAAGCCCAGAAGTCTGAAGCCAGTGTCATTGAACCAAAAACAAGGTGTTGGCATAGCTGCATTCCCTCCAGAGATTCTAGTGGAGAAACTGTTCCTTGTCTCTTCCAACTTCCTGTGGCTTCTAACATTTCTTGATTTGTGGCCACATCACTTCAGTTTTCAAGGCCAGTATATTGAAATCTCCCTCTGCTCTGTCCTCATATTGCCATCTCTGAACAAAATCTCCCTCTGCTTCCCTCTAATAAAGATACACATGATGGCACTTAGGATCCACTAGGATAAACCAGGATGATCTTCCCATCGCGAGTCTTAATCATATCTGTAAAGATCTTTCTTCCAAATAAGGTAACATTACAGATTCCAGAAATTAAGACTTCATATCTTTCTAGGGTGCGGGGCCCATATTTCAGGCTATTGCAAGAACAAGCTGCTCCAATGAAGGGAAGTAACTAACCCTGGCATAGACTATTGAGAGACACAGGAGCACAATAGAACTCACAGAAGACCAGCAGAACTTTGTACAAGAAAAGGAACCCTCCTCGACCAGAAGACAAATCATATTCAATTAAGCACTTTTCCTAATGCTTTAATGAGATATTTGGGAATTAATGTAAGCATAATTATCATCATTTAATGTGAAAAGAATTTTGCTTAACTTAATTCTACTGTAAATGGAATGTAATTTTACTCCATCACACAGGGGCAGTCAGTCTTGGAAAATTCTTTGCTGTCTTTATGGAATTCTAAATTCAAATGCTAATACACTCAAGGAGGAGAAAAAGACAGAAAGGGCTCCCTTTCTAGTCTAGTATATAAGAATCCCAGGGAAATGCTCTAATAGACAGATGCAGGAGACAGCTTCTTCTGACTGAAGCAAGGAGAAAAACTCTTCAAAGCAAAGTGAAAGTGTTAGCCACTCATTAGTGTCTGACTCTCTTGTGACCCCATGGATTCAGAGGAGCCCCCAGCCAGGCTCCTCTGTCCATAGAATTCTCCAGGCAAGAATACTGGAGTAAATAGCCATTTCCTTCTCCAGGGGATCTTCCCAACCCAGGGATCAAACCTAGGTCTCCTGAATTGCAGGCAGATTTTTTTTCAGTCTGAGCCACCAGGGAAGCCCCTTCAAAGCAAAAGGGAGGCTAACATCTAAAGAAGAGAGAAAGGTGTGCTGGGCAGATAAAAACTACAGAAGTCCACTGCACTTTACACCATCAACAGACATCTATTCTAACATAGCTATTCCAACATGTACACATACAGTAAAGGAAAGCACTCACTTCTCC
Organism: Ovis canadensis; assembly: GCF_042477335.2. Lineage (NCBI taxonomy): Eukaryota > Metazoa > Chordata > Mammalia > Artiodactyla > Bovidae > Ovis > Ovis canadensis. The sequence goes on from NC_091245.1 coordinate 209,144,441, forward strand.
CACAAGGAAAACAACCCAGAGCTATGTATGTTTCTGCATCTAGCCAGAAGTTCTGAAGGTGCCATGCACTTCTCTCCATTGGATCCAGACATGTCTCTTCTAGACCTTGAACCCTTTAAACTAAATGTCTAATCCAGTGGTTAAATGCACAGGTCCAATCAGGCTGCCTGGGTCCAGATCATAGCTCTGCCTCAATAGTGTGTGGTTTGAGGCAAGTTACCCAACCTGTCTGTCTCTGTCTCTTAAACTGGGAAATGGAGATACTGATAGTATCCACTTCACAAAGCTGTTTTAAGCATTTAATGAAAGAAAATATATGGCATGCACAAAGTAATCATTCAATAAGTGTTAGATGCTACAGTTATGACTATTTTAGGTGCTAGAGATATAACATTAAGCTAATAAAACTCCAGCCCCCCCAGAGTTTCAGTTGTAGCAAGGAAAATAAACAACAGACAATTTAAAAAATAATTAAATCCACTGTTAACATCATATCTTTTCTTCAGTAATGGTAGCATACTGTCCTTTATCAAAGACATTTGCTTATACAAGCTAACAAC